>NC_052562.1:2206191-2254181 GCF_016699485.2 Gallus gallus | reverse complement strand
GCACACAGTGCCCCTTTTCAGCTCCATCAGACCGGGGAGCAGCCCAGCACCGGCATTTCCCAGGCAGCCTGGCTTGCCTGCTCAGACTGTTCCGGCATGGAGCCTTCCTGGTAGAGCTGAGGTCACCTCCGGACCTTTCCGGACCTGTCACGGGCACAGCTTTATCTACATAACTCTGTGACACCAGAGAAGCTGCATTTCTTGATGTCTCCTTTTGGGCCAGATGGTGACTTCAATCATTGCGGAGCGCTCTCATCCCCCCTTCTGCACAAGCACGCCGCCTCAAAATGGACCATGATGCTTTTCCTCCCTGCATCTCTCTCTCTTACGTTCCTTCTCTGCTTCTCTCCAACTTCTCTCCTTTCTTTTCCTCTCTCTTTCGCATTTTCCTCCCTCATCTTTTACGCTTCTCTGCAGCAGCCATGAACCATGACAGCACAGGGTTGAGAGCGTGTGGGGCACCTCAACAGTCCAGTGTGCAGAGTGCATCTCTCCACTTGTCGCACCCCAGAGGGGCCCCACAGTGCAACCACCCTTATGTACTAATATGTCCACATCAGGAGGTGACTCAGATCTCCTGAAAAAAAAGGGGAACTAACAGCAGCTCTCCGCCAATTCCTTTCCCCCTGACAGTCTCGCTGTCCCCAAGCTGCTCCTGCCTTATGGCACCAATGGCAGTGAACCCATTCTCGGTGAGTGACCATGGGGACGTGGTGCCACGGGGGTTGGTGGCCCAGTGTGGGACCAGGACTGTGTCCCTTGCGGTTGGTGGCTGGTGACAGCGAGCATGGCACAGCAAAGTGAGTTGGGGATAGGGGGAGAATGGGGACAGAGGGAGGAAACTGTGGTCAGGAGGCCAGCAGAGGGGCTGAGGAAGGTGTGCAGGGACAAGGCTGACTGTTGCCCCCGCCTAGTGCCCGACCCTCCCTGTCACTGCACCCCAGCCAGGGGGTGTCCCTAGGGGATCCTGTCACCCTGCGCTGCCACCTGCCCCGGCTGGCTGCCCTGGGTCTGGCTGTAACCGGGAAGGAGGTTGGTCGTACACAAAGGGAAGAAGAAGGAGCAGGACGCGGCCGAGTTCTCCTTTGTTGGCACACTGCGGGTACACGCAGGTCGTTATCGGTGTCAGTACCGGGTGTCTGAGTCAGCCGAGGTGTCAGTGAGAGTGACCCCGTTGGGGGGGGTGTGGGGGGCGGGGAGCTGGTCTGACAGGTGAGGACATTGGTGCACACATGGCTCTGGCTGCTCCCCACACGACCGTGTCCTACTGCTGTCCCTCCCTCGTGCAGATGTCAGATATCCCCCATCCAGCATTTCCTTCACCCTGAGCACATGTGGGAACAGGGACCAATGGTCACCATCGGCTGCTGGAACAAGACTATGGGGCCACCTTCCTCCTGCACAAGGATGGGACCTCAGCTCCTCTCCAGCACCAGGACTCCAGTGGTGGGGCACAGCCACTTTCACACTCCTTTGGGTGACCCCAGCTGACAGTGGCACCTACAGGTGCTCCTATCGCCCCAAGGGTTACCCCTTCATTTCTTCACCCCTTGGGGACAGTGTAACACTGGAGGTGACACCCACACCTGCACCCCAGGTGGGTCTCAACCCCATTGGGGGTACACCTTGTGCCACCCATGAGTGGCTTGTGTCACCTCCCGTCCCCCATGGAGGTGGTGGCTGGGGATGTGATAACCACCATTCCGCCCCACAGGTGCTACAGGCAGTTCTCATGGAACCTGGTGGTGCGTGGTTGGTGGCTGGGCACTGCTGCTTTTGTCTTCATCCTCGTCCTTATCATCTCTTCCTCCTCTCTGCCCACAGACGTCGGACACAGAGAGATGAGAGCCCGGTGGGGAAGGGGTTAAATGTCCTTATTTCTCAGTAGATCCCCTCAAACGTCCCTCAGGCTCCCCCATAATCTCATTCCCCTCCGTGTTTTGACACAGGTGCCCCCCCCAAAAAGCCTGAGGCCATGGAGTTCCAGGTGATTGACTGGGCAGGAGCACCAAATCCCAGTCTGACCCTTGAAGTGCTCCAGTCCCACATAGCGCCCCAAACTCTGTCCATGGTGACCCCAGGGGACTCCTCACCCTCTCATGCTTTGCCCTAATGTTAGCACACCCCCAAACCCAGCCCACGAGGAACTCCAAATCCTCCCAATCCGCATCGTGGAGGCACCCTGCACCCAAGTCTGAGCCCCCTGATCCCCCTGACCCCTCTGATCCTTAAACACCCTCAGACCCCGTGCGCAACTTTCATGCCATGTAGTAAAAAACCCAAACATCACCCGTGGGGTGTCCCTCAGCAATCACATTTGGGACCCCCATGGTGGCACTCTGCTTCCTACGGTGTCCCCAGTGCCTTCCAGTGACAGCGAGGGACTGACCTACTTGGAGCTGCAAGCTGTGACCCCCGCACACAGCCCCCCAGCCCCCCCGCCGCCCCACAGCCCTCTGTTATCTACACCGAGGTGGCCGTTGGGGGGCGCCACTGATGCCTCCATAGGTGTGCACAACACGTGTGTGTTGTATGCACCATGTGCTTCCAGCATGCACAGTGCACTTGTGTTGTGTGTGCTCACCATCACGTGTGCACTGCATACAGGTACCACTGCATGTATTCATATGTTTCCTGCATGTGCACCATCACATGTGCACACAATTTGTACACAGATTGTCACTCCATGATTAACTCCGTTCCTTTGTGTCTGTGTGATGCCACGTGTGTACACCAGCATATGTGCACAGTAGTGCACGTGTGTGTCCTTAGCATGCTTTCCGAGACTGGTAAGGAACGCATGAGTGACCAGCAACACTTTGTGGACAGCTCTTCGTTCCAAAGCATTGCTTTGGAGCCGTTTGATTTCAAAGAGAAGCTCTCCATAAATGGATGTGTATTCTGCTCCGAGCCTTGGCTGACTCCATCGTGGTATCCACACCAGCTGACTGGGAGGGTGCGACTCAGGAGGCAGAGAAAGATTCAACCTCCCTCCAGACCCACTCAGAGGGACGGTGCACGTCTGCTCCCTGTGCCTGCACTATCCGTGTCCTCACTGTGTACGTGTGTCCTCACCATGTGCCCCACATCAGCGCCTCGTCTGTCCCCACAGCCACACATGTCCCTGCCGTGTGCGCATCTCCAGCTCCACATCCCAAACCAGCACCCGATCCACCGTGGTGTTGGGGCAGGATTCCCATTTCTGGAGGGTTTTATCCACATTCCTGGATGAGAATTCTGATTCAAAGTGTTTCATTCTGCTTTGTGAGGGAGGATTCCTATTTCTGGAAGTTTTACCCTTCCTCTACCTCTGAAGGTTTTCATTCCTTCTTTTGGGATAATGCATGGATCTGAAGGGTTTTCACCAACCTCTGGGAGGAGATTTCCCATTTCCAAATGTTTTTGTCATCATTTCTGGTAGAATTATCATTTGTGGATGTATTTGTCCAAACTTCTGCGAAAAATTCCCACATTCTTGGGAAAATGCAGCCCCAGGAGCAGGAGATCCAGCCGGAGAAGGACAGATGACGGATGGCCAATGTACTGGTGAAAACCATCTCTAAACCACTGAAAAAAATGAAATGGTAACGCAGGAAAAAAAAAGAAAAAAAAAAGAGAAGAAGAGTGAGGTTTGGAGAGGAGAGGAGAGGAGAGGAGAAGGAGAGGAGAGGAGAGGAGAGGAGAGGAGAGGAGAGGAGAGGAGAGGATAGGGAGGAGAGGAGAGGAGAGAAGAGGAGAGGAGAGGAGAGGGGGGAGGAGAGGGGAGGAGAGGAGAGGAGAGGAGAGGGGAGGGGAGGGAGGGAGGGGAGGGGGGAGGAGGGGAGAGGAGAGAGAGGAGAGGAGAGGAGGAGGAGAGGAGAGGAGAGGAGAGGAGAGGAGAGGAGAGGAGAGGAGAGGAGAGGAGAGGAGAGAGAGAGAGGAGAGGAGAGGAGAGGAGGAGGAGAGGAGAGGAGAGGAGAGGAGGAGAGGAGAAGGAGGAGAGGAGAGAAACAAGTTGTCTACAGGGCCATGAATCCGAGAAATTCTGGCTCACATTCTGAGAGCAAGGCAAGGTCCATCCCTCGTTCCTGTCCTTCTAATTCAGACCGCAGAATCATTTCCTGATCTGATGGATCTGGCAGCACCACACACCCTCACTGAGTGCTATTCCGTTCAGCAGTGAATTGGCTCTGCAGGGCTGCCAATGCCTCCCGCCAGGATTTCAGCCTTCCATCAGCAGCGTGCTGAACCAGCCTCTCCTCTGGGCTGTCAGCAGTGCTGCTCCCAACACAGCGCACACTGTGTGGTTCTGAGCCCAAGGCATTCCCAGTGGGGAAGGGCACACAGTGCCCCTTTTCAGCTCCTCAGGAACAGGGGAGCAGCCCAGCACTGGCATTTCCCAGGCAGCCATGGCTTGTCCCTGCTTGGCCCTGTCACAGCATGGAGCCTTGCTGGTGTAGAGCTGTGTCATGGTTTTGTAAACTTTGCTATTGGTATTCCACATCATAACATCATGGACAAAAGAGAAGAACTACGTTTCCCAGAGGACCTCACAGTCAGAGAAGGAAGACACATTACGGAAGATACGTCATCTGGTTGAGCGTGGGTATACTTCACTCACTTTGCTTGCTGCCGGGAGAGGAGTGGGTGTGCTTTCCAAGCCATCTGCCTTCATCAAGTAAGGCTTTCGTTTCGGAAACTCTCTCTCTCTCTCTCTCTCTCTATCGCTCTTTTGCTGTCGCTCGTTTTCATTTGCTTTATTATCCTTACTCCCAATTAGATTGTATTATATCGTGTCATCTATCTTGCATTCCAACATCGTAATTAGTAAAATAGTTCTCCTTCTTAGATCGTTGCCGCTGCTCCGTTTTTTTTCTCGGGAAGCCGGGGGGGAGGGGGCCCGCAAGCCTACTGCCCCCTGTGACGGGCACAGATCTATCTAGGTAACTCCGTGACACCATGGGACCGCCCCTTGGCACCTGTGGGCTCCGAGTGTTTGGGTGTCCCCCTCACAGGGCAGGGATGCCGTGACAGTTCCACCCATGGCAGACACTAGGGGTATACAAATGGGGTCTCCGACTTAAGTGGGGTTGCAGGGTGTTGGTGTCACCTCCATCATCACGCTGTCTACAGGGGGTGAGGACACAAATTTGGTGGTCTGTGGGATTGTAGGCTTACATGCTGGTGGCTAGCAGAGGCCAGAGTCCTCCCCTCAGTGGGAAAAGGTGGCTGTGCCCCACCAGTGGGGATCCGACACAGGATATGGGCCGAGCATCATCTCTGTGCAGGAGGAATGTGGCACCACAACCCCCCATTCCAGCACTGGGTGGTGACATCAGTCCCCATTCCCACATGTTGCCTGGGCTCAGGGAAATGCTGAGTTTGGGGGCAGCTGCGGTTTTTTGTGTGCAGGGAGGGGAAGAGATGGGACTTGGCCATGTTGGAAAATCTCAGGGCCAGCCGGTTTCCACAGTGCCCTCACCTGTTCAGCACCAGCTTCACGGGTCACTCTTTTTGGATGTCCTCAGAGCTTTGACACCTGGTACCGACACTGATATGTCCCGGTGTCCTCCAGGTTTGTGACAGCAAAGGAGAACTCAGCTCAGCTGATCCTGCTCCTTGTCTTTTTCCTTGTTAAATCTCAGAGTTCCATTGTGCCAGAGCTGGACCCAGGCATCCACGCGGGGCATGTGGCAGCGCAGGGTGACATTGTTCGTCAGGGACACCCCCTGGCTGGGGTGCAGCGACAGGAAGGTTGGGGCACAGGACAGGGGACAGCAGTCAGCCTTGTACCTGCACACCATCCTCAGCCCTCTCTGCTCTCCTCCTGACCACGGTCCCCTCTTTCCATCCCCATATCTCCCCCTGTCCCCATATCACATTGCTGTGCCCTGCTCGCTCCCACCAGCCACCAACCTGCAAGGGACACGGTCCTGGTCCCACACAGGGACACCCACGCCTGTGGCACCACATCCCCATTGTCACTCACCAAGGATGAAGGCCACGGCCATAGGTGCCATGAGGCAGGAGCAGCTTGGGGACAGCGAGACTGCAGTGGGGACAGGGAGTGTCTAGAGAGCTGTTGTCAGTTCCCCTTTGTGGCTAGGAGGCTGTGATGTCACATCCTGATGGGCAACTGTGGTTCCCAAGGGGGTGGTAGCCCTTTGGGATCCTCTCTGGAGTGCCAGTTTTGGAAAGACACACACAGAAACCACTGGGGTACCCCAACCCCATACAGGCCGTCACCCATTGGGTCTCACATTCTGTCCCAAACGGCTGCCAGTGAGTGGCTTAGCACGGTGTCCCCCATGCGATGCCAAAACATCCTGTCGGTATCTAAAGGGACTGTAAGAAAGACGTGGAGAGACTCCTTTGCAGGGGCTTCAGTGGGAAATTGCACCAAACCGAAGAAGCAATGATTTAGATTTAATCGACTGGGAATGTGTTTTAAACTAATGGCTGTGAGTCACTGGCACAGGTGTCGCCGAGAAGGTGTTGGTGCCCCGTCCATGGAGACATTCAAAGTCAGGATGGATTGGGCACTGAGCAGCGGATGGAGCTGTTGGTGTCCCTATGCATTGCAGGGAGTTGGTTGATGATCTTTAAGAGTTTGCTTCTAACTCTAAAGATTCTGCAGTTCTATTGTTGTATTATTCTACATACATTATTTATGTGCACGGGATAACACACACTGATGTAATTCACACCACCACATGCAGTGGTACATGCATGAATTGCACACAGTGCACTGTGCACACTTGAAGAGCTTGTGTGGACAGAACATACACGTCTTTGTGCACATGTGGTCTTGCACACTCCTAGTGAGCAAACATGCAGTCAGGCAGCTGGGGGGACCACAGCACAGAGACCCCCCATTTTCCGCAGTGCCCTCACCTGTCACCACCAGCTCCACGGGGTCACTCTTCCCTGATGTCCTGGTGGCTCCAAAACCCGGTACTGGCACCGATACTTCTCTGCGTCTTCCTTCTCTAGGCTAAGCAAGGAAAACTCAACCATGTCCTGAAGCATGTCCACGTCTTTCTTGGATCTCAAATGTGTGTTCTGGCAGAGCTCAACTTGTAAGGGCAACCAGGGCAGGTGGCAGCGCAGGGTGAATTGTCCCCCGGGGACCCCCCTGGCTGGGGTGCAGTGACAGGGAGGGTCGGGCACTAGGACGTGGGCAGCAGTCAGTCTTGTCACTGCACACCCTCCTCAGCCCCTCTGTTGGCCCCCTGCCCTTGCTCTCCTCCCTCTGTCCCCCATTCTTCCCCTGTCCCCATACTCACATTGCTGTGCCCTGCTCGCTGCCACCAGCCACCAACCTGCAAGGGACATGATCCTGGTCCCACACAGGGCCACCAACCCCCATGGCACCACGTCCCCTTTGTCACTCACCAGGATGAGGGCCACCTCCCTTTGTGCCATGAGGCAGAGCAGCGTGGGGACAGCGAGACTGCAGTGAAGAAAGGAAGTGGCCGAGAGCTGCAG
Organism: Gallus gallus; assembly: GCF_016699485.2. NCBI lineage: Eukaryota > Metazoa > Chordata > Aves > Galliformes > Phasianidae > Gallus > Gallus gallus. The sequence goes on along the minus strand of NC_052562.1, from coordinate 2,246,714 downwards.
TCAGTTCTCATTTTGGATAGAGTTCCATGATGTCACCTTCTCATGTGACAATTGCGGTCCCCAAGGGGTTGGCAGTGTGGGGCCCAGGATGAGTTGGCACGCAAATATCCGTATCCACATCTTTTTTACACTGCCCCACTCAGGCTGTCTCCTGTCAGCTCACACACGGTCCACAAAGCACTTCCAGCACGTGGCCTGTCACTCTGTCCCCCATGGGATGCCAAGCACAGTACACATGGCTCCAATGGTCTGCCCCACATGAGATGTCACATGCAGTCCCCTACACATCCAGCCGGTTGTCTCCACACACTTTGGGTACCACACTCTGTCCCCACTGCTCTTTCCTCCACCATCCCCATGGGGGACAGCAGCACGGAACTTTGTGGACACAGTGGCACCCACACAAACTTGGGCCCAACCTAAGGACTAAGATGTACAGTGAGGAACACACGTGGTCCAACAGGGGCACATGCTAAAGGTGTGTTTAGTGAGGGCACACGTGCAACTCTAACACAGGTAGTACCTGCTGAGGACATCCATGGGAAATACTGATTGCATATATTGCTGTACAGGCACAGCACAGCACATACACACCCCATGCCTCAGTGCTCAGAGTGTAGCACACGTGTGTGTACATTTATTGTGAACACGTAGCAGCACACACACATTTAATGGAGATGAACTTGTAAAGAAGACGTACAGAGTTACAGGCATGTAGTGCACGTGTGCATTGTGAGCACAGCACACTTTGCAATCTTGAAGTGCATGTGCACACAGAACACACGCGTTTGTGCACATGTATGGTTGTGCACATACACGTCTTACCCATGTGAGGTTGTGTGTACGCATGGTCACACACCTCCCAGGTTTTATTGGGTATTTGTGTTGGATTGGTCCAGATTTTGGGGTCCCCACAGAAGGTGGTTGGATTTTGGGGGTGGTTAGGAAATATTTGTGGCCTTCATGGATGGTGGCTGGGTTTTGGGATGGATTGGTTGGATTTGAGGTTCTCAACCAGTTATAACGAATTAATGGTTCTTAAGGAAGTATGTTGGGGTTAGATACGAGCATTTGAGGATAATTCATGTCATCCAAAAGCAACTGATGTCATCTACATGGGTTTCCACAATGACATGGTTTCACATCACACCCTCATCTCAGAATGGGAGAGATATGGATGTGAGCATTGGGCTGTTCTGCAGAGAAGGAATAGGTTGGAAAGTCGCAGCCAGAGGCTGTGGCCAACAGCTCCATGTCCAGGTGGAGGTGGTGATGAGTGGTGACCCCCAGAGGTCCCTCCTGGGAGCACTGCTCTTCACCACCTCTCACTGACACACAGATGATGGGATGGAGTGCACCCTCAGCACTTTGCTGATGGCACTGAGCAGAGTGCTGCAGTGGAGACGACAGAAGGAAGGGATGCTGGGAAGGGCCAACAGAAGAGAGCTTCATCATCTTCACGGCAGCCATCGTTGCTCTTTGCTGATTAAGGACTGCCACCTCCAGGTGAGTCTCACCCCCCCATCCCTTCTCCAGTGCTGTGGGCCGACACTTTCACTCCTCAAAACAGACCTTGGAATCAGAGCGGTGATCAGTCTGATTCCGGTCCCTCTCACTGACTCCTGTTTTCTCCTCGTCCCTGAAAAAACCGACTCACTGTCACTTCTGAGGATTCCCTCCTTCCTTCCCATTTATTGAACGATAGTGAATGAGAAGAGAGATTTAGGGAGAGATGAAGGGTTAAAAGCCAAAGGGAATGTGTGGAATTTCAATGCAGTTCAGACAAAGCCGTGTGATATTAATTAATTTCTGCCTTCCTCTCTTCAGCTCTGCCGTCCTTTCGTACTCCTGACTCTTCCACACATCCTCATCATCCTCCTGGTAGACCAAATGGGTGGGGAAATGGACCTGGGGGACTCTTGAGTTGACATGTGTGATTTGGGGATCGTTTTCCTGAAATTATTTCAGTTTTGGTGCATGGAAAGAGGAGGGAAGAGAGGGAAGGAGGGTTTGAGGCCCACGATGTGTTTTGTGTGGTGCACCAGAAGGAGGAAGCTTAAATAGAAAAGGGAAGTAATGTTGGCTTTGGCTGAAAACGGACTTCTAGAAACAAATCTGCAGGAAACAGCAGATTGTCTGAGTAGAGTTGGGATAGAAAGGCAGTTTTAGATCGTAAGCCCAGAGATGGAGTGATTTCAGTCACAGCTTAGCCAATAGGATTATTTAAATTCAAACCCACCTGATGTGTCCCCCACTCAAAATGACAGCATGTACATCCAGCACAGCAAAAATGTGGGCACAAAATGATGCCCGTCCTTTTCTAAGTCTGCTATGAGACAGACATCAGTCCTGAGTGTTGGCTGGGACTTCTCCGGACATTTCTCACCAAAGCCAACAGATCTCTGCCCTAAGGACTGTGGGTTCTGCTAGCTGACTGTACATTTCAACGCACCAGTGGAGTGCAGGCAACAAATAACAGATGTATTATTGGCTGAAGGAAAGGTTCTGCCCAGTGTGGCTTCCTGGGAATGTCCCAACAGCTTGTGGTCTTTTCTGTCTCCTCTTTTGCAGAGCTTCAAAAACAGACAGAAAGGCACCTCCCAGCAGTGGGTTGGCCTCTCATGGGAAAGCAAAGAGCATCCATGGAAGTGGGTGAACCACTCTCCCCTCCTCTCACCTATGAGTTGTCCTCCTTGTCCTGGTGGCTGCTGCTGCTCCAGCCCCTACACCTGGGGTACTTCTGGGATTTGGGGCCACTTCCAGATGTGAATCCAGGGTAGTTTTTGGGGTCGTGAGGTCTGGAAAAGGCATGGAGGCATCCAGAGCTGTTCCTTGAGATTTAGGAGTTCAGTGAGAGGTAGACGTGGTGCATATGGTTTAAAAACAGAGAAGTATCCTTGGAGATAAGTTTCTTGTCAAGGAAACAGATAAGTTTCCTTGGAGATGATTGCTGTGATTTTCCCCCACCTGAAGCCATTGTCTGTCTGCCCTTCCAGATGTGAGGTGTCCCCAGGATTCCTGATGCTGCCCCCCAGTGGGAAAGTGCGGTGGGGACAGTGGGGAATGTGCAGGGTGGGCATGTTGGGGACCACATGTAACAGCCCTTGTGGGACACCTCAATGCAGCCATGTGTGCTGCAGTTTGGATCTCATGGGGACACCCAGCAAGGGCACGCACAGGCAGCCTTTTTGGGCCAGTGTGTGACAGCTGACAGCTGTCAGCCTGTGTGGGACACCGCAGTAACGGTTGTATGTACGACTCCACGTGTGTCATCCCATCCTGGGCCCCATGGTGCCACGGCATGGGGAAGAGAATTGTGAGATGAGGAGGTGACATCATGCCACTGTGTCTCCAAGGGGAAGTGAGAGTGGATCTCCAGACACTCCTTGTCCTCACTGCAGTCGAGCTATCCCCAAGCTGCTCCTGCCTCATGGCACCAATGGTGGTGGCCCTCATCCGCGGTGAGTGCTTTCCAATCACATCAAATCTTTAAACGCTCTTCTCTAACCACAGTATCCTTTCATTGCCCTCAAATCCTTCCGCACCCTTTAATACCGTGGGTGCAGATCCCCACAGCTGTGAGCAGAACGTGTTCCAACACAACTGCTCTCAGCAGTACAGCAGCCTCAGAGCTGCCGCTCACAGCACTGAGCTGTTCCTTCCCTCTGGGCCATCCCAGCTCTCAGGGCTCTTTTCCTTCCCTGTGCTGGCACTGCTTCTCCTCTCCAAGGGCTGCCCTGCAATTCTGGATGCTTCTGCCCGTTGGCCTGCAGCGTGTGCTCATGGCACAGCAGCCATGGATGCAATGTGCTCCTTGTGCTCAGCTGTGCCATCACTCGCACTGCAGGAACCTCACAGCAGGAACTCCTCACACGGGCACTCTTTGCTCCACACAAGTGCTGTGGAACAACAAAACCCATTTTCTGACAGGTTTTCTTTGCTTGCTACCTCTCAAACATTTGCAAGACAAGGCTCTTGCCATAACAACAGAGGCTGCAAAGCACGAGATGCCGTGAGATAACCGGACAGCCTTTGTGTGTCCATCAATGGCACTGCTTCACTGCAAGCACCTCTCTGTACAAACACATTCTGACCAATGTGGCATTGTGAACTCACTTCTTTACAACCTTGTGATGCTGCAGCTGCAGCTGCCACCAGCAGACCAAGGGATGCCCAGAGAACCTGCATTTCTTGCTGTCTCCTTTTGGCCAGGTGGAGACTTCAACCTTTGGATGAGCGCTCTCATCCCCCCTTCTGCTCCAGCACTGCAGCTCCTCAAAACGGACCACGATTGCTTTTCTCCTTCCATCTCTCTCTCTGGTACGTTCCTTCTCTGCTTCTCTCCATTTCCTCTTTCTTTCATTTTCTCTCTCTCCCTCATTCACATCCCGGTCATCTTTACTCTTCTCCTGCAGCAGCCATAACCTCAATTTCCCCGGAGGTAGCAGAGAAGGCAATAACACCAGTGCCAAAGTATCCTTTCTCTGTATTGTGCATTCATTGTTACTTACTGTAAGTCCTCTAATTTCAGTGCAGGGCAGTTGATTGGCTGCAGATGGACAGTTCAATAAATGGTCTTCTGTTGTTCCTCTGAGTCACTGTCTGACTCTGTTGCCCTGGAGAGCCCAGGCAAGCACGGACAGCCACATTGGGGCACTGTGCAGAGAGTGTGGCATGCGTTGGGGACACCATGCCAGGGGACACACTCAACAGCCCTTGGGACAGTGTGTGGCACCCCAGGGTGCAGAGCGGTGTGGGGCACCTCAACAGTCCACAGTGTGCAATGTGCACCTCTCCACTTGTCCCACCCCAGAGGGACACCCCAGTGCAACCATCCAGATGGGCTAATATCGCTTCATCAGGAGGTGACATCACAGCATCCGGACTAAAAAGGGGAACTGACAGCAGCTCTCTGGCCACTCTCTGTCCCCACTGCAGTCTTGCTGTCCCCAGGCTGCTCCGGCCTCATGGCACCAATGGCAGTGGCTCTGTGAGAGGTAGATTGTCTTTTTGCAGTGGAAATTTCCAGTATTTCTGTATGTAGCCCAGGATAAGATGCCTTTCCCAAAGAAAGTTGCTGAACAGAGTAAGTTGAGAGTGGGGAGTTATGCCCTAGGTAGCATTGGCACAGGCACTAAGGTAAAGGTGAGAGTCAAAACGAGTGACAGTATTGTCCTTGTATTGCTATAAAAAGTCCAGAACGTACCCAAAGTCAATGGGTTGGTAACAGACTTGGTATGGAAGTGTAATAGAGCTATGGAAGTGTAACAGAGGTATGGAAGTGTAATGAAACTATCCAAGTGTAACATAGCAACAGCCTCAGAAGGCTGTGAGCCTGAGATGCTCAACCAATGAGTGCCAGTCTGGTTCAGTGGAACACATCAGTCTGGTTCAGTGGAAGCAGCTGCAGCCCTTGGTGAGCTCTCAGGTGTTTGCCAAGGATGACATTTCCCTCCTGCTGCTGTGCTCCGTCCTTGGCAATAGTTTGTCACAGATGTCCGTACCCCAAAGGGCGGTGCCATGGATGAGGCAGATGTGGAGCGCTGGGGTGTTTCTCTCCGCTCAGAGAGGGCTGATGGAGCCTGGCAGAGACACACAGCCACAGTTCTGAGCTGAATGCCTGCCTGCAGTGCTGTGCATTCCACCGGAAGATTCACAGCTCACGTGTTCATGGTGGCATAAAATGGAGTCTCACAGATAAACCCCCAAAGGGATGAATTTCTCCTCACTTTGGAGCCCTGTTCCCACCATCCCTGCACACAGCACAGAGCACAGCTGCGTCTTTTCTGCTGTTCACAAGCACTGAGCACAGCGATGTGTCACAGCTCACAGCACCACGGCCATCGCTCCATCAGCACGCACTGCGCCCCGTGTCCCCATCTCAGCTCACACAGTGCCCATCACACAGCGCTGTGTGTCTGCTGGGAGCCATGGTGTGCACCCAGGCTTGGGCCGGGCTGCTCTGTGGGGCAGAGCTGGTTCCATATGGGGTGGGGTGGTGGGGGGCAGCCGCAGGACTCGACCATCCCCACCGATCACCCCAGCCGTACAGTTCTGTCCGTCCTGTGCCATCCCTTTCCAGCTCTGGGACCCCCAACCCCAAACCACAGCACCGCCCCACAGCCACCCTGTGGGACCGCATTCCTTCCCCACCTGCCAAAAAAAGAACTCCTCATTCCTCAGGGATCCCTCACACTTTCCCAGTCCGGCCACAAATACACCCACCGTGCCTCTGGCAAACAGGACATCTTGACAATCCACCCCAACATCACCTCACCAGTCCTGTGGGACCCCCAGATCTGCCCCAGCCACCCCAAGGCCTCAATGTGTCCATGTTTCCAACCACACGTGAGCACAACCCATAATGTCTGCATCCACATGTGTGCCATTGTGTGTCTTCATATATATTATGTGTGTGCACAGTCACATAGGTGCAGCAGCCGTACACACGTGTACTACATGGTTATGCTCTGCTCTGTGTGTCTGTGACATCGTGTGTGTGCACTGATACACGTACAAAATAATGCACATGTGTGTGTCCTTAGCATGCGACAGAGGTCTGTGTGGGTGTCACTGTGTCCCCAGTGGTTCCTGCTGCTGTCCTCATTGAGGATGGTGGAGGAAAGCACCGTGGGGGGCAGAGTTTGGAACCCAAAGTTCGTAGAGAACAGCAGGCTGGACGTGTTGGCGGACCACCTGTGACATCCCATGTGGGATACCCCATTGAAGCCATGTGTCCTGTGTTTACAGCCCCTTGATGATGCCGTGCATTGCCACACACTGGCAGTGCTTTGCCAGGAAGCGTGTGACAGCTGAGAGGTGACCGCCTGTGTGGGGCATCCCAACAGGGACTGCAGTTCCAGCTTCATGCAGAGAAGCCCATGGCGTATCCCCAAAGACACCACCCCTTGGGGACCGCAATTGCAACACTGAGGAGGGTGACATCATGTCACTTCTTGTCCCTTGGAAACTGAAAGCAGCTCTCCGCCACTTCCTTTCTCTGCTGCAGTCTCGCTGTCCCCTGCATCCTCATCGCTCCTGCCTCATGGCACCAGAGGCCGTGGCCCTCATCCTGGGTGAGTGACCATGGGGACGTGGTGCCACGGGGGTTGGTGGCCCTGTGTAGGACCAGGACTGTGTCCTTTGCAGGTTGGTGGCTGTTGGCAGCGAGCAGAGCACAGCAACGTAAGTATGGGGACGGGGGGAGAGGGGAAAATGGGGACGGAGGGAGGGGAGTGTGGTCAGGGGGAGAGCAGAGGGGCTGAGGAGGGTGTGCAGGGACAAGGCTGACTGTTGTCCGCCGTCCTAGTGCCCCGACCATCCCTGTCACTGCACCCCAGCCAGGGGGTGTCCCTGGGGGACACTGTCACCCTGCGCTGCCACCTGCCCCAGCCAGCTGCCTGGGTCGAGCTGTACCAGGATGGACAGTTGAGATCCAGAAAGGAAATGGACCAGGAGCAGGACGTGGCTGAGTTCTCCTTGACTGGAATTAAGCAGGAAGATGCAGTGAGATATCAGTGCCAGTACCAGGGGTTGGAGCCTGCAGGGACATCAGAGAGGAGTGACCCCGTGAAGCTGGTGGTGACAGGTGAGGGCACTGGGGAAAGCAGATGGCCCTGGGCTGATCCCACAGGGCTGTGTTCCCATCTCAGTTACCTCTCTGTGCTCAGATCACAGGTATCCCCCACCTGGCATTTCCCTGAGCCCCAAAGAGCATGTGGAGATTGGGAAGAAACATCACCATCCAGTGCTGGAACAAGAAGTATGGGGCCTCCTTCCTCCTGCACAAGGACGGGCACTCAGCCCCTATCCAGCACCAGGAACCCGATGATGAGGGCACTGCCACCTTCACCCTTTTTGGGGTGACCCCAGCTGACTTCCGGCATCTATAGGTGCTCCTACCGCCTCGGGGGGTGCTGCCTTCTGTTCTCAACCCCCTGGGGATAATGTGACCCTGGAAGTGATTCCCAGACCTGCAATCCCAGGTAGGTCTGAGCCCATATTTGGTGCTCCCCTTCTCACCCATGGCTGACAGTGTCACTGCATCCCTCATCCACTGAGGTGGGGGGCTGTGTACGGGGACACCTAAAACACTTTGACCCCACAGGTGACAATGGGGGTCCCAGCAGGAACCTGGTGGCAGTAGTGGTGGGGCGCTGGGTTGCTGCCATTGTCTTCATCATCATCCTCACTGTCTCTGTCCTCCTCGTTGCCCAGAGAAGACAAATGCAGAGAGATGAGAGGCCTGGTGGGGAAGGGGTTAAATGGCTTTGATCCCCCCATAGATCCCCTATAGATCCCCACTGGTGTTGGTTTGGGCCCTCCATATCCCAACATTCTCCTCTCCCCTTTATGACTCAGGTGCCACCCCCTGAAGCCCCGAGGTCGTGCAATTGCAGGTCAGTGTCTGGGTCAGGGGACCCCTAACAACAAAATGCCCCATTGCCCACCCCCCTCAAGACCAAACAGGAACCCCAAACCCTGCCCGTTTGGAACCCCAAGGAAACCTCTCCCTTTTATGACTTCCCATGGTGTTGTGTGCATCCCAAATCAAGGCCATGGCGACCTCCAAATCTCCACCATGTGGATGTCCCACACCCCAAACTGAAGCCCCCTGGCATGCTCCAAGCCTTAAACATCCCTAGACTCAATGGGCACCCTCAAACGATAATGTGACCCCCCAAACACCACCCACAGGGAACCGCAGTGTCACACCCACAACTTCACAAAATCTACACCACCCCACAGTCCCAACCCCCTTCTCCTGGACAGCCCCCCACCCTTTACACAATGCCATCATCCCCTCAGGCATGTTAGGATCCCATGGTCACACTGCTGTCCCCTGTGTCCCCAGGTGTCCCCCGGTGACAGCGAGGGTCTGACCTACACCCAGCTGCAAGCTGTGACCCCCAGCACCCACCCCCCTGGCTCTTCTACCACTCCTGAAACCCCCATTATCTACGCCGTGGTGGGCACGCGGGGACCCCGCTGATGCCCCCCAGATGTGTACGCAAACACGGGTGTGTTGTGTGCACACATGGACTTCAAGGGTGCACAGTGCCAGTGTGCTCGGTGTGCTCACCACCACCTGTGAATTACAGCCTTGTACCTGTGCATGTGAACGCGTGGATGTGTATTAAACGGGTGTGCACCATCCCATGTGCACAACAGGTGTACAAACACACGTGTGGGACACGCTGAACTCTGTGCCTCTGTGTGTGTCTGTGCGATGCCGTATGTGTGCACCACCAGCTGTACACACTGCTGCTCATGTGTGTCCTTAGCATGTGCTCCCTGGGTCTGCACTACACGTGTGCCTCCACAGCACATGCATGTCATCAACACCTGCCCCGTTCCTGCACCACATTTGTCCCCACAGCACACGCGTGTCCTTTCCATGTGCTCCCCACGGCGCATCTCCATCTCCACAAGCCAAACCAGCCCCCATCCCACAGTGGTGTTGGGGCAGGATTTGTGGTGGGAAGGGAAAATGCCTTTGGGTGACGGTTGGGAACAGGACAGAGGGGTTGTGGGGTTTTCCAGAAAGTGGGGTTGAAGAGGAAGTTTGTGTGTGGGAGGGCTGTGTGTGGGAGCAAGCAGTGAGGGGAAGGGCAGGAGAGCTGACTTCCCCCTTTGGTGGTGGAAGGGGAAACGCTGGAGAGCTTGTGAGTTCAGTGGAGATTTTTGAGTCCAGACAGAGGATTGTGGGGGGCTGGATGGAGACCTGTGGGGCCACAGGGAGATCTGGCTGCTGCATGAAGGATCTGCAGTCTAATGGAGGTTTGGGGCTGGATGGAAATGTGGGGTTGGTTTGAGGCTTTGTGGGGTGGATGGAGGTTTTGGTGTAGATGGGGTTTTGGGATTTGAACGATGGATTTTGTGGTTGAATGGAGTCCTGGGGGCCTGGATGTAGAGACTGGGTCTGGCTGTAGAGATCAGAGCTGGATGGAGATTTAGGGGTTGGATACAGGTTTCAGATTATAGAGAGATTTGGGGGGATGGGTTGACATTTATGGGGCTGGATGGTGGATGTGGGGACTGAATGGAGTTTTTTGGGGTGGATGATGATTTTGGGGGCTGAAGGTCTTGGGGTTGATTGAGATTTTGGAGGGCTGTGTGTGGGCGGTGGGTGTGGGGTGTAAATGTTGGGACTGGATGAAGAATTTGGGGAGGCTGGATGGAGATTTTGGTGCTGGATGTAGCGTTTGGTGTGAGATGGAGGTTTTGGGAGTGGAAGAAAAGATAGATATTAGGAAAGAAAGCCAAGGTGTGTAGGTGAATAGAAGGGCCAACAGCTGTGGAGATAGAAGGCTGACAGGCAGTAGGTGGCTTGACTTTGTTGTGTCTGTACTGGATCAGGAGTTGCAGCCCCAGGAGCTGGACACCCAGTAGGAGGATGGATGGATGGATGGATGGATGGATGGATGGATGGATGGATGGATGGATGGGCGGATGGATGGACAGATGAGCAACAGAGTGATGGAAAGCAGCCCACACAGCTGGGAATCTGTCCTCAAGGACAGGGAGAGGAGCAGAGCTGTCAGATGTGTAAGGCCGCTTTGCTCAGGGCACAACAGCTCTCCATCCCCAGTGCAGGCAGTCCAGAAAGGAAGGCAAGAGAGCAGCATGGCTGAAGTGGGACCTGCTGGTCAAAGTGGAGAGCAAGAAGCAGATGCCCAGGCAGTGTCAGCAGGGCCAGGGAGCCTGGCAGAAGGGTGGTGCTGGTGCTGGTCTGTGTGGGGCTGGGGGCAGGAAGGCCAAGGCCCAGCTGGAACTGGACGTGGTGAGGGGTGCAAAGAAGAATGAGGAAGGCTTCGACAGGGCTGTCAACCCGAAAAAGAAAGCCCAGGATGGTGAACTCGAGGAAGGTGGCCTGAATGAATGCACGCATCTTCACAGAAGTAATGGTGGAAACTTCTAAAGGGGTTTTGTTGCCAGAATCAGCCCAAACTTATATAGAAATACAGGGTGCACACAGCATCCTATAATTGGTTAGCACACAGAAATCACACGTCTTGCTCGCTAGCTATTTGTACAACATTAATCATCACAGGGCTTTTTTTCACTGTTCTTCGCATTCCTCTGTCTTGATCTCTTCCCAGGCTGGCTACCCCCTTATCTTAACTGAAGCCTTTGTTCTTCTTCCTGCTTTGACAGCTTCAAGGTCTCATAGCCTGGGCTGTGCACATAGCACTCGAGCTCACAAATTCTTGCTCCCTGAGCCACTCTCCAACAATTTCCCCTTTTTCTTTTTGCACAAGCCAGGTAGTAGGAATCACATCTTGAATCATTTCTTTGCGAGCATTACAGTAAGCAAGGCACGCTTATCAGCACACCAATCACTGTCTATAAGAATGCACTAGATTTGTGCTACACACTTCTACAAAGCGTTCCTCGTCAGTAAGCTGAGACCACACAGCACACCAGTTTTACCTACAGTTTCAGTATCCCGATGAGTAAAAATACCACAGCCCCCGCACTGGATCAATAACTGTACCCGACCCCACAATTAGTGCACTTCTGATTCTTGTAACCGCTAATTGCTCCTGGCAGTTCCCAGTGGCCAAGAGGCCTTCCCGATGAGATGTTTTCTGCCATCTGCTGAGGGAATACCGGTAGCAGCCTGGCAGTCGCGGCACTATGGATGATGTCTGTACACCACGCGGCTATTGCTCGCCGGAGTCGCTGTTGTAGTGGTCGGGTTGAGATGGGTTGTTGATGTTTGGGGCTGGCTTGGTCCATTTACTGGGAACCCATAATGGGCCAGATCCTGGGGAGACACAACTATAACCTCTACTGTTAAACAGTAGCGGAGCAGGACCCTCCAACATGGCAGTGGTAGGGTTCCTATATTGAACCTTCTCTGAGGGAGTAGACCGCATATGAATCTGACTATGATGTATAATTACGAGAGCTAATTCTGCATCTCCTACTAAGCTAAGGAAGTGAAGGACTTAAAGGACTTGTGATAATCTCACGACTGGATCAATCTCTTCCTCCTGCTTCTGTTTCATTAGGTATTCTTTAACAGTTCTATGAGCCCTTTCTATCATTGCTTGACCCGTGGGACTATGAGGGATTCCAGTGACATGCTTTACCCCCCACATCTGCAAGAACCTGTGAACCCAACCGCCCGTGTACGCTGGACCATTATCCGTTTTTATCTCCTGAGGCACACCCATGACTGCAAAGCAAGCTGTCAAATGCCTCACCACATGGGCTGCCTTTTCACCAGCCTGTGCTGTAGCCCACAGCATTCTAGAAAAGGTATCAATGGATACATGTACATACTTTAACCTCCCAAATACTGGCACATGAGGGACATCCATCTGCCAAATCTCACAGGCTTGTAAACCCTTTGGATTAACTCCTAGACCTAGGCTAGACCCGTGCTGTGAACCCTGGGAGCATGCCCGCACAATGCCCTTTGCTTCTGTATCCATCAAGCTGAACTGGTGCCTCAATGCCTTAGCCGACTGATGGAACATGTTATGGCTGCTTCTTGCGGCCTGAAAGGAATCCTGCGGGGCATGTGGTAGTGGACCCACAAGGGCATCAGCACAAGCGTTGCCCTCTCCTAGACCCTGGGTCCCTAGGTGACTCCTGATATGCAGGATGCTACAAGGCACACAGCGATCATCTCTTGCCCGCTTAACCTGCAAGAAGAGTTGAGCTAGTCTTGGGTCCTGGGGGAGCTTAATCAAAGCTTGCTCTATATGTAGCACTACTCCTACCACGTATAAGGCATCTGAAAGCATATTTACACACTGATCTCGCCACCTGGCGAGGGCCCATGCCACTGCTCACACCAGACCTTGGTGCGACAGGCACAGTGAAAATGACCTTTCTGCCCTCAGCGGAAACATATCCCCGGTTTCTGCCCTCCATCCTTCCCACTTATTCTCGTCACAGCTGCTGCAAGCAGCCTCGCAGTGGGTTGGATGGCTTGTGCCATGGCATTTGCCATAACTTGCCCACTACGCTGTTGCTCTGCCCTACTAGCAAGATCCAACATTTCTCCAACCCCAGCATCTTCTGGGAGTGTAGCCAGCAGGCGCTGCATAGAGGGATTAGCATTCTCAAAGGCAAGCAGCTTAAACATGCTCTGTTTAGCTTCCTCGGACATCTCTGCTTGACTGGCAAGAGCCTTCCACGGCCTGTCCAAAAATGGTGGATTTGGCTCGGTTGGGCCCTGCTGAGTGGCAGCAAACGATGGCCAAGGTTGCATGTCAGGCACAGCATTCAAGGCCATCTTAGCCAACTGAGCTGCCAAGTAATGCAGTTGCAAAGGATATGTTAACTGTGCTGCCGTATTCCCATATGCTCCCAAACCCCTTATCATGTCAGGATTAATCCCATACAAGACATCCCCCTGGTTACGCGGACACCCAGCCTCCACCCGCGCTAAGTGTTCCCACTCCCGTTGCCAAATAATAACTTGAGAAGGAGTTAACAACAGCCTAGCCAGATTAGCACAGTCCATCAGGGAATTTACATCAGCATAAATAGCCAATCAAGCATCATTCGCGCCACAGCAGACTTTATCCCATTCTCTCCTACAGTCTTTTTCGCTTGCTGCAAACTTTCCACTCGTGTTGCTCATATTGCGGTCCTTGGGGACTCTGCATGAGTGGACAGGCAAGTGCACCTGCTGTTTGCCACTCACCTTCCAGAATGGCATCCCAAATTATGCCAGTCCATCTCCGTTCCGTTACTGGAGCCCCTTCTGCCACAGTTAATAAGACAGAGGAGCAGAGGATGGCTTTGGAACGCAGGAGTCTACAGCCAGGGTTTGCTTAACCAGTTGTTGCACCGATTGGGCCGGTTTTATAGGGACTAAGTTCAGCGCGTGGTCCCGTCGACCCTCTAGCTTCTGTATGGCTTTGTCTCCCTAATTCAGTTACTGTAGGTTGTCCTGGCGTCGCCATAGAAACTTGATGACGTTCAGGGGGAAATAAGTCTGCGTCCGAGTCAGACTCCTCGTCTCCACTAACCGGCAGAGGGACTTGCTGCAGATCAGCAGGGGAAGGAGGCTCGGAGGTTGGCAGGTGCGGATACAGCGTCGGCCGGCTCGCCATGCCCCCTTGCTCTCCGACGTGATGTACTTCCACATCTTAATGCCAGTCGCCGCAGCCGGCTGAGAAGGAGCTTCCTCCTCGGGAGGTGCTGACGCAGCGTGGTCTACGGAGGCCCCTGCTCCCCCCCCGAACAATTTTGCTATGGGTGAACACTGCCTTGACCCCGCCAGGCCCCTCACTGCCATTGGTCCTCTAAAGAGATTGAAAAGATGAGGGCAGCTCTTGGGGAAATTAGAGGACCCTGTCTTCGCAGAAGCGGCTATAACTTGGGTAGCAGAAGCAGCCACTTTCGCCTCCGCTCTCATAGTCTTAATAACGAGTATTAATCATGATTTTTCAGGTAGCGCCTAGGGCTGTAGTCTCCTTCGCCTTGCCCTGAATGGCTCTGTCCCACATGCAGTCCCCAATTTTGTGCCATTCTTTCACTACGAAAATGAGTGGAGAAGCCTTCAAGAACCCCTGTTCTCGGGCCCACGTTACTAGCTTAGCTAGGACTTTGTCCTTCACTGTCTCCCCTCGCTTAATGAGGATACTAAGAAGCAGTGTCTGTGCTGCTGCAAATTCCACATCCATGCTAGCAGCAAGTGGTGGAGGAGGAAGCTGCGCACTCTTCCTACCCAAGTTGCTGCCCTCTCAGCACACGGCACTCACCCCGCTGCGGGTGTGAGTCATTGTCCTCTCGGCACAGGATGCTCTGAGCTACCGTTCTTTTGGCAAACGGCACTTACCCACAGACACCTTCCCCACTCCCTTTGCCTCCACGTCAAACCGCTGTGACAACTCTCGAGCGTCCTGCTGCCTCCACGTCAAACCACGGTGGCAACTTGTGCGGCTTTCCCGGGTCCCTGTTCGGGTGCCACTTCCAGGAAGGTTGCCCAAAACAAACCACATGTCTTCATAGAAGTAATGGTGGAGCTTTGATTTATTGCCCAAATCAGCTCACACTAATACAGAAATACAGGGTGCACACGGAGATAGACAGCTTATGATTGGTTAGCATACAGAAATCACGTGTCTTGCTCGCAAAGCTATTGGTCCAGCATTAATCATCACGTGGCTTTTCACACTGTTCCTCACATTCCACTGCCTTAGTCTCTTCCCAGGCTAGCTTCTCCCTTATCTTAACTGCAGCCTCAGCTTTTCTTTTTGCTTTGACAGCTTCAAGGTCTCATAGCCTGGGTAGTGCACGTAGCACTCGTACTCACAATGTCCTTGCTCTTTGAGCCATTCTCCTGCAACTGGAGATGGTGGAGAATCACTGTGGGGTTCCTCAGAATGGCTGTGAGGAGGGACATCTCTGTTGTAAGTGTGTGGGTGTGGTCAGTGATGGTGTGTTTGGGGACATGGGGGGACTTTGATTTGGGGTAACATTGGTCCAATATTGAGAGTAAATATGTGTGCCATTTTGGGGGTCCTATTACATTGTATGGATCGCCCACACTGTCAGGGGGATGTTTATGGCTGGGTTTTCCTCAGTTGGTGCAAGGACTTTGATTTGGGCCCTGGGGGATCTCCACAGTGCAGATTTGTGCTTCCCCCTGATCAGGATTTTGGGGCATCACACAAGGTTAGAGTAAGCCATCTGATTATCTGATCTGGGGGATCCCGGGGTCCCCATGGGCAGGGATTTGGGTTCCAGGTGGAGTATGTGGCGCCCAGGAACAGGCTGGGATCAGGGGTCCCTGACCTAAAGACCTATTTGGAAGTGCACAGCCTCATGAATTTGTGGGTAGGCACCGGAGTCAAAACAGAAGGGGAGCATTGTGGGGTTATGGGGGATGAATGGGTTTGATACTTGTTGGACTTGTGTGAATAAACAGGGGATGCAAGAGGAGGCAGGTAACACTTGGGTGGATTTATAGTCGATCAGTAAAGGATGGACACAGATGCACAAGATGACTGGGACTAGATAATTTATAGGGTCTGGAAGGGGAGGCAGGGGATACATGTTGGATTTATAGGAGATGGGATGGGGGCAGGGAACATCTGGGGGAATGGATAGGCAGCCTACAGTGGATCCAATGGTGCACCTGGTGGATTCTAGAGAAGAATGGAAGGAGAGGAAGAGAAAGACTGGGGAGATGTGTAGGGGATGTACAGGAGATCCAAACCATTAAATCCCTTCCCCACCCAGACTCTCATCTCTCCGTATCCAGAGGCTGCGGGCATCGATGACAAAGAAGACGCCGAGGCCAAAGATGAGGACAGCAGCGCAGCCCCTCACCACTGCCACCACCAGGTTCCCACGGGACACCAACTCAGCACCTGTGGGGTACAGGTACTTGGGTGTGTTCATCCCCAGCATCACCTCCATGGGGAAGGGATGTGATGACACTGCCACCCATGGGTGGCACTGGGGACAAACACATGGGGGGCAGGTACCTACCTGGGGGTGCAGGTGTGGGAGTCACCTCCAGCATCACACTGTCCCCAAGGGGTGAGGACAGAAAGGGGTAGTTCTTGGGGTGATAGGAGCACCTGTAGGTGCCACTGTCAGCTGGGGTCACCCCAAAGAGGGTGAAGGAGACTGCGCCAACATCATCTGGGACCAGGCGCTGGATAGGAGCTGAGCGTCCATCCTTGTGCAGGAGGAAGGCGGCCCCATAGTCCTTGTTCCAGCAGCGGATGGTGACATTGGTCCCTGTCCTCACACGTTCCTCGGGGTGAAGGGAGATATGAGGTGGGAGCAAACTGCGATCTGCATGAGGGAGTGGACAGCAATGGGTCACGGTCCTGTTGAGAACTCACAGAGCTGTCCACTGTCCCAGTGTTCTCACCTGTCAGCACCAGCTCCACGGGGTCACTCATCACTTATATGTTCCCTGACTGAGACACCTGGTACTGGCACAAATATGTACCTGCTTGATCCTGACTTGCGCTAAGGAAGGAGAACTCTGTCGTGTCCTGCTTCTTGTCACTGTACTTGACGCATGACCAACGTCCTTCCCGGTGCAGCCAGACCCAGGCAGCCGGCAGGGGCAGGTGGCAGCGCAGGGTGACATTGTCCCCCAGGGACACCCCCTGGCTGGGGTGCAGTGACAGGGAGGGTCGGGGCACTAGGACAGGGGACAGCAGTCAGCCTTGTCCCTGCACACCCTCCGCGGCCCCTCTGTTCTCCCCTGACCACACTCCCCTCCCTCTGTCCCCATTCTCCCCCTGTCCCCATACTCACGTTGCTGTGCCCTGCTTGCTGCCACCAGCCACCAACCTGCAAGGGACACGGTCCTGGTCCCACACAGGGCCACCAACCCCCGTGGCTCCACGTCCCCATTGTCACTCACCGAGGATGAGGGCCAACACCATTGGTGCCATAAGGCAGGAGCAGCTTGGGGACAGCGAGTCTGCAGCAGAGAAAAGAAGTGGCCGAAGAGCTGCTGTCTGTTCCTCTTGTGGACAGCATGCTGTGATGTCATCTCCTCATGTGGTATTCGTGGTCCCCAAGTGGGTGGTGGTACTGAGGGCACCCAGTGGTGACACACACAGAGCACTGCACACATCCCCAGTTGGGGCGTCCCACACAGACTGTCACCCCTCCATGTCTCACGCTGTCCCCAAAAGGCTGCCAGTTCAAAGCCCTCTCAGTGAGCCCCAACAGCTCTGGGTCTCAGATCCGCTTCCCCCTTCACACAGCTGGGATCCACCTGCAGCCATCAGCCCAGCACAGAGTACACCGCCCCGTGGTCAGAAAAAACAGAATTCCTGCCGTGGCACCGACCTCTCAGCCACGCATTTATCAGATGAGTTCTCCCAATCCTCTCAGTATCCCTCGCTGCCACTGAGGGGACAGAGGAGAACTCCACCTGTACTCCCACTCTGCCCACTGACCACCCCAGGGCCCTGAACACCCTTTGCATGGCCCTCAGCCTTCTCTCAGTGACTGCATCACTGCTGTAAGGGAGAAGAGCCAGAGGGGTGAACCGGAGCAGGGAGTGTCCAGGTGATGTCCCTGAGCAGGGCCCCAGGAGGGCAGCACACTTCCCTACAGGTAGAGTCTGGCTGATGTGTCAGAGCCTCTGTTCCCCTCTGAAGGAGTCCCCTACGACAGCCACCCTTCTCTCCTTCTATCTGAAGGGGGTCTGGAGGCGTGGAGCTGACCACCTTGCCCTAGGCAATGACCTGGGTGCAGGCTCAGGCACTTCCAGCTGCTGCAGACCTGCATGGGCACGTTCTGTGGGTGCGCACACTCTGGAGACCTGCATTGATTTTGGGAAGAGCTTTCAGCCTTGTAGAGACCGCATCCAGATGTGTTGTTTGGGAGGCAGCTGATGGGTGAGCTGATCTCCGCAGTGGGGAGCGATGCTCTGCCCTCCTGCTCGCCCGGCCCACACCAACTGCTGCGCCAACTGCTGTGCCAGGCTGTCACTGCCACGAGACCAGGAAGTGACAGACAAATACATGGCTGCTGAATAGGTTTTAATTAGCACTTCTGCCTTGTTATAGCACCTTGGATCAGCCCTACAGAGTGCAGGGCACGTCCTGATGGAGGTGGGCTGCTGGGACTCTGCTTTGAGGCCGCAGATGTCCTCCTTCCCTGGAGAGAGGGGCCGTGTGCTGAGGGATCTCCATGAAGTGCTGATGGCCCTGAAGTTATTGCCAGCTGTCAGGACACTGGGATTACTGGGGGCACTGAGGGCACTGAGGGCACTGGGGACACTGGGGACATTGGAGGAACTGGGGACATTCCTGGATATTGTGGGCACTGCAGACATGGGGGACACGGAAGGAACTGGGGACAGTGGGGATGAAGCAACGCTGGGTCCGATCCTTTGGTCCACATTGATCCCAACCCCACTGGACATTGGGGACAACATTAAGTCACACTCACGATTCTGCATTGACCACACTGGTCACATCGGTGGGATCTCATTGACACCACTGATCTCTACCATGTTTCCATGCTGACCCCAACCCCATGGGACAATGATACACAGTCCAAGAATTGGTTGACCCACAAACATTGGACACGTCTGCGGGACAACGCTGACCACAAGGAATCTGGACCTATCCCTATTTCTGACCTCCTACCCCATTAAGCCCACTCCAATCACAAGAACCTCATTTACCCCATAACCTCCTCCAGGTTGGGGCTCATTGTCTCTGCCAACACCAACCCCAAAACCCACACATTGTGCCCCGAATTGCTCCCACCATCCCACTGACCGCCCTCCGCACTGCACTGGAGGAGAAATAGAAGATGAAGGGGTCAAGCGCAGCGCTGAGGGTGGTGAGGAGCAGAGCGTAGGGCCTCCACTCAGGGCTGCGCTGCTGCACAAAGCCCACCACATGCGAGATGTTGTAGGGTCCAAAGCAGACCCCAAAGTTGACCATGGTGACCACAGCCAGCCCCACAGTGCGGTACTTCTTCTGCAGTGGGATGTGGGGTTGAGTGAGGAGGGCATGGATGAGGTGGATGTAGCAGAACATGGTGATGGCAGAGGGGATGAGGAAGAGGATGAGGAAGAGCTCGAGGCACAGCGGGAGGACGAATTGCAGCTGGGTTTGGGAGAAGTCATCGTAGCAGTGGTAGCCCCGGTGGCGCTGAGTTTCAGAGGCATTCTGGGAAGTCCACGGGGTGGTGGTGGGGATGTGGGGTGTGTTTGGGGTTGTGCAGGCAGAGGATTTGAAGCTGGAGTTGTTGAGGTTGGCGTTGGGGCTGGAGATCCTGCAGATGTCGGCACTGGAGTTCTTTGAGACACAGGGGATGGTGATGTTAGCAGTGGAGGTGTTGGGGACATTGGTGTCAACGCAGTCAGGTTGGATCAACTCAAATTTTCCAAGGTTGATAACATTGGCTTCAAAGGAATGGGAGCTGCCCATCTTCAGCCCAGTGAGGCCAACGTCATAGGGGTTCTCCATCCCGGATTCCCTGGTCTTGGTCCCATTCACTCCATAACCACCTTCCCCATCAGCCTCAGACCCATTGACACCAAAATCTCTGTGATATTCTGCCACAAAGATGATGGAACAATGAGACAATGCCATCACTGAAAGGACAGCGCTGGCAGCCATCGTCCGCCATAACCTCCGGCGCCGGTTGTAGCGGTGCGGGAACACGACCCCAAAGTAGCGCTCCACACTGAGGGCAGCCATAAAGAGAGTGCTGAGGTAGATGCTGGAGTAGAAGCAGAAGTTTGCTATGGGGCAGAGCACTGTGGGGAAGGGCCACACCATCTTGGCAGCTGCCTCAGCCATCTTGAAGGGGAGGAAGAGGAGGAGGAGAAGGTCGGTGGTGGTGAGGTGGAGGAGGAGGAGGTCGGCAGCGGTGAGGTGGGGATGAGGACGGTGACATCGGATTTTGATGAGGAGGGTGAGGAAGGTGAAGACGTTGGCAGGAAATCCCACGGCGAAGGTCAGCGCATGGACAGCAAAGACGAGCATGGCGAGAGGAAGGCTGTGGGACAAAGAGCACAGAGCTGTAGGGCAGGCTAGGGGGTCATACTGGGGCTACAGGATGGGCCATGGTATCAAACTGGGGCTATAGGATGAGCTAAGGGGTGATAGCAGAGCTATGGGTTGGACTATGGAGTGAAGGGGCTATGAGGCAGGGCTATGGGGCACAAATGGAGCCGTGGGGTAATATGTCAATTTCTGGGGGAATGGGACAGGCAATGAGGATATGGGGTTGGATGTGGAGCTATAGGGCATGATATAAGGCAGTGGGAAGAGTTATGGGGCTATGAAGTGTGATATGGGGCTATGGGAAGGTGTATGTGGTCCTAGTAATCCCGAAGACATGAGGATGAGCACAGCAGGAGGAAGGCTCCGGGGCTGTGGGCAGAAAGCTATGAAGCAGGATATGGATCTGTGGGGCAGGACATGGGGTGAGATTTGGTCTTGATTAATGCATTTCCTGCTCAGGGTGAGGAGAAGACGAGGGGCAGGGCACTGAGCCTCCCCATCTAAAAACCCATCACTGCCCCCAAATCCCACCGCTCTCCCACAGCTCTCCACACCCCACAACTCCTCAAAACCTCATGCCCCACCACAAAACCCTCCCTGCTACCCCACAGCCATATGTCCTGCCCCACAGCCCCATGACCCCCCATCCCACTCCAGAGCTCCACGTGCTGTCTGCTTGCCCCATGTGCAGCCCGTTGGCCTTGTATCGAGATACAGAGCACCATGATCCCATATCTCCAACCCATACTACCACAACCCCACATCCTGCCACATAGTCCCATGACCCCGTATCCCTCCCGATAACCCCACGACTCTTCACCTTTCCCCAGTACTCCACTACTGCCACACATCCCTCAGCCCACCAGGAACCCCCCATGTGCTCACCTCCTCTGTTTGCATCAGTGTCTGTGGGGAGCTGGGTCCCGCCCCACAGGTTAAGTGAGGAACTGACAGGGGTGGGGCCACACTTGGGGGCCACTCCCCGCAGAGGCCCTTTCTCCTTTGTCATGGGGTGGGGACACCCCCTAGGCTGAGTGACACTACTTGAGGGTGATGGGACATTTTGGGGGGAGAAAAAACTGGGGGGGTGCACTTTTTATGGGACACCCCACAGGTGTGTAGGGTGGGTACAGAGGGGCTGTCACTTCAAGGGGGGTGTCCTATGGGGCAGCGGTGACACTGAAGGAAGTGTGGTGTTTCCTGAACAGCAAACGTCTGCTATGTGGTTGTGGGGAGTCCCAAAATTGGCATAAATGTACAAAAATAGGAGGAACCAGGGTTATCAGGGCACCATCTCCCTGCACCAGGGTGGGCACTCAGCCCCTGTCCAGCACAGGAACACCAGTGGTGGGGGCATGGCCACCTTCACCCTCTTTGGGGTAACCCCAGCTAACACCAGCATCTATTGGTGCTTCTACCACATTGCAGACACCTATCTTCTGCCCTCAGCCCTTGGGGGCCGTGTGATGCTGAAGGTGACATGGGGACCTGCACCTCCAGGTAGGTCAGAGCCCCCCATTTGGGTGCCCCTTGGGTCACCCATGGGCGGCATCCCCAGGGACTTTCTTCCAGGGATGCAGTCACTCCACCTCTCACACCCCACAGGTGCTGAGGAGTCCCATGGGAATCTGGTGGTGGTGATGGTGAGAGGATGCGCTGCTGCCCTCGCCTTTGGCCTTGGCCTCTTCTTCCTCCTCGGTGCCCGCAGCCTTTGGATACACAGAGCTGACAGTACTGGGGGTGAAAGTTTGTAACTGATTTCATGCCATATGTAATCCCTAGAAATATTGATAATTACCTTCAACTTCTGCTTTGACCCTATCTACAGACCTGCACGTACCCCTTACCTGCCCTTCTCTCCTGGCTTCAACTGGAATAAAGTTCATGTTTTCATCTTGTCTGGTGTGGTGCTGTGTTTTGGCTTTAGGAGAAAACCAATGCTGATGGCACAGCCATGGTTCAGTTGTAGCTGAGCAGTGCTGCACAGAGCCACAGATGGTTCCGCTTCTCAGCTTCTCACCCTGTGCTGCCAGCGAGGGGCTGGAGGGCACCAGGAGCTGGGAGGGGACAGAACCAGGCCAGCGGACCTGCACTGCCAAAGGGATATCTCACAGCTTATGGCATCGGGTGAGAAATGGAACTCTGAGGGGAGCTGTGTGAGGTGGTGACGGGAGAGCAGCAGGGAAAGAGGTATCCAGTATGGGAGGGAACGAGCTGTGCTGGAGGTGGTGTAGAATGGTGTTCAGAATGATGATCTTTTCTTCCAACATCCACATAAGGTCACATGTGGAAGCTTGCATGGAGATCACCATCGTCGTACGGCAACTCACGAAAGAAATGAAGTGGAAATTTGGAGAGGAACAAGCAGTGAGGGAATTGCTGACCAACTCTGGCAATTCCAGTTCCACCAGCCAGAAGGAATACAGGGACAGTTGGGTTCAGAAAGGAGTGCCCTGTTTGGGAGGTTCCGAAGATTCACCTTTCTCACAACTCACCGAGTGGGACGGGACATTTTCCTTGGCATCATGGGCAGAATGCCCTGGATAAAGAGCAAGAGGAATCCAGAAGGGCTATGATCTGAGTTGAGAAAGAAGGATTCTTGTTTGGGCCATGTCTGCGCTCTGTGGCAGCTGCTCACGTCAACACGAGTTCAGCCTGATGGAGAGTGCAGAACGGATACAGGACTTGTCAAAAGGACGTTGATTGAGATCTGGTGAAGGTGAGGCCATTGTCTGTGGAGTTTGAGGTGCCGCAGTGATAGCAGTGCAGGAAGATAGATGTGTTGTGCACCAAACTGAGTGAGGAACTGAGTCACTGAGAGCAGTGATAAGGAGTTTGCAAGCTGAACTGGAAGTTGAGCCAAAGGTGTGCTTGCATGCACGGATAGCACAGCACAGTTTGCAGAACCATTTGCATGAGGCCTTTGTGAGAGAGCATGAATTACAGATAACTGTTGCTGACATGGAAGAGGAGGATGTGGTGTCCGAGTGTGGCAGACATGCGAGGGAACAGGTAGGTGTGTGTTGCTAGGAAGTGGCCTGCTACTGCCCATGGCAGGAAATGGGAGATACAAAATCTAGATGTGATGATAAGGCTGTCCCTCAGTTTCACCCTTTCACCAAAAAAGAATATCAAAATGAGGATGGGGAGCCCCTGGGGATGACCACAAAAAGAGCCCATTGCCATCAAGCTGGAAGGAATCTCACTGGAGAAACTGAGACCGAATGTGTGTGCAGAATCTCCTCAGCTGGTGGTGTTGGCACTGGGCTTACTGAAGAGCCTTCCCCTTCCGCTTCCGCTTCCCCTTCCCCTTCCCCTTATTCTCCTTCCCTTCCCTTCCCTTCCCTTCCCTTCCCTTCCCTTCCCTTCCCTTCCCTTCCCTTCCCTTCCCTTCCCTTCCCTTCCCTTCCCTTCCCTTCCCTTCCCTTCCCTTCCCTTCCCTTCCCTTCCCTTCCCTTCCCTTCCCTTCCCTTCCCGCGCCTTCCCTTCCCGCGCCTTCCCTTCCCTTCCCTTCCCGCGCCTTCCCTTCCCTTCCCGCGCCTTCTCGCGCCTTCCCTTCCCTTCCCTTCCCTTCCCTTCCCTTCCCTTCCCTTCCCTTCCCTTCCCTTCCCTTCCCTTCCCTTCCCTTCCCTTCCCTTCCCTTCCCTTCCCTTCCCTTCCCTTCCCTTCCCTTCCCTTCCCTTCCCTTCCCTTCCCTTCCCGCGCCTTCCCTTCCCGCGCCTTCCCTTCCCTTCCCTTCCCTTCCCTTCCCTTCCCTTCCCTTCCCTTCCCTTCCCTTCCCTTCCCTTCCCTTCCCTTCCCTTCCCTTCCCTTCCCTTCCCTTCCCTTCCCTTCCCTTCCCTTCCCTTCCCTTCCCTTCCCTTCCCTTCCCTTCCCTTCCCTTCCCTTCCCTTCCCTTCCCTTCCCTTCCCTTCCCTTCCCTTCCCTTCCCTTCCCTTCCCTTCCCTTCCCTTCCCTTCCCTTCCCCTTTCCCTGCTGCAGAGACCAGCTGCAGGGCAGGTAAGACTGTGCTGGACAAGGGACCATGTAGGCAAATACGTAGGCAAATAGGCCTACCAAAAAGCTCTTTTTAGGGCTTTTTTTGAAGCTAGCCAAAGCACTGTACCGGTGCCAGGGGGCTGTCAGCTTGTGGGCGGGCTGCTGAGCCAGCAGGGGCAGAGCTGGCACTGCCCACTCTGATCTCACAAGCTCGACCCTGACCTTTTGCTGTGCGGCTAGAAGCATTCTTCGGAAGCTAGCTTCCACCCACTTTACGCACTAGGTGAGAAAAGGGTGCTACCTTCCACTGTTAACAGGAAGGGAGTCAGTGTGTGAGCTGTCAACCGTTTAAGGGCTGGTCCGGCCCGGTTCTGTGACTAGTGGGGTGAGGGACTGTATGTTAATGGGATCTCGGGAATGTAGTGAATATGTATCTGAATTCCTGATTATGTATTAGTTTGACCTATATCTATAGCACGACTTCTTTGGACGGTGTGCAAGTTAGGAGGAACGATCCCCCTTGTACCAGGGTGTACGCGCGTCACCAATAAACACATACCTGCTCTATATCCTTACTGGCTATAGAGTCTGATTTCTGCACGTCAAAGGGCTGCAGGGAGGATCCGGGGAACTACAGGCCTGTTAGCCTGACCTCGGTGCCGGGGGAGATTATGGAACAGATTGTCTTGAGGGAGATCACGCGGCACATGCAGGACAACCGGGGGATCAGGCCTAGCCAGCAGGGGTTCAGGAAGGGCCGGTCCTGCTTGACCAACCTGATCTCCGTCTATGATCTAGTGACCTGTCTGGTGGATGAGGGAAAGACTGTTGATGTGGTCTACCTAGATTTCAGCAAAGCCTTTGACACTGTCTCCCACAGTATTCTCCTGCAGAAGCTGGCAGTCCGTGGCTTGGACAGATACACTCTTGTCACTTGGGTAAGGAAGTGGCTGGAGGGCCGGGCCCAGAGGGTGGTGGTGAATGGAGTTAAATCCAGCTGGCGACCGGTCACGAGTGGTGTTCCCCAGGGGTCGGTGCTGGAGCCTGTCCTGTTTAATATCGTTATTGATGACCTGGATGAGGGCATTGAGTGCAGCCTCAGTAAGTTTGCAGATGACACCAAGCTGGCTGGAAGTGTTGATCTGCCTGAGGGTAGCGAGGCCCTACAGAGGGATCTGGATAGGCTGGATAGCTGGGCTGAAGCCAATGGGATGGGACTCAACAAGACCAAATGCTGTGTCCTGCATTTTGGCCACAATAACCCCAGGCAACACTACAGGCTTGGGGCAGAGTGGCTGGAAGACTGTGTAGAGGAAATGGACCTTGAGGTGTTGATTGACGCTAGACTGAACATGAGCCAGCAGTGTGCCCAGGTGGCCAGGAAGGCCAATGGCATCCTGACTTGTATCAGAAATAGTGTGGCCAGCAGGAACAGGGAAGTAATTATCCCCCTGTACTCAGCGCTGGTGAGGCCGCACCTCGAGTACTGTGCCCAGTTTTGGGCCCCTCACTGTAAGAAAGACATCGAGGCCCTGGAGCGTGTCCAGAGGAGGGCAACAAAGCTGGTGAGGGGTCTGGAGCACAGGCCTTATGAGGAGCGGCTGAAGGAGCTGGGGTTGTTCAGTCTGGAGAACAGGAGGCTCAGGAGAGACCTTATTGCTCTCTATAACTACCTGAAAGGAGGTAGTAGTGAGCTGGGGGTCAGCCTCTTCTCTCGGGTGACTAGTGATAGGACTAGAGGGAATGGCTTCAAGCTGTGCCAGGGAAGGTTCAGGCTGGACGTTGGGAAATACTACTTGTCTGAAAGGGTGGTCAGGCACTGCAATGGGCTGCCCAGAGAGGTGGTGGAGTCACCCACCCTGGTGGTGTTCAAAGAACGTTTGGATGTTGTGTTGAGGGACATGGTTTAGTGAGAACCATTGGTGAAGGGCGAATGGTTGGTCTGGATGATCCTGTGGGTCTTTTCCAACCTAAGCGATTCTATGATTCTATGGCAGATATGAGAAAGCCAAAGGACTGCTACTCACTGCTGGTCTTTCCAATTGGCTCTCATGAGGCTGCAACCAGGGCATTGCAAAACACCAAAAGGGACCTTACATCACTTGGAGATATGCTGATGGGGTTGGGAGCACAGGCAACGATCTCCTCGGTCCTCCCAGTTGGAGACTGGGGTCCAGGCAGTAGGAGGAGAAAGGATCAGCTGAATGAATGAAACCCTCACGCCCAGGCTTTGGGTGCTGTGATCTGGGACACGCCTTTGATACACAGGGAATGTTGATGTGGGATGGGACACAACTGACCAGGAGGGGAAGAACACAGGCTGCAAAGAGCTGCTGTCACATCTCACCTGTATGTGGAGGGAAGGGGTGACCAGACAGGCGAATACCCCCGGTTGGATTAAGGTAAAATAAAAGGCAGAGGTCCACATGCGGTTATCAATTTTAATGAGAATCTATATACTGCAATTATCCAAAACACTGGCATAAAATTATCCCCCAAACACTGGCACTCTTAAGAACTTAGGCTCGAGCTTAAACTGTGTGGCTAAATGATATGGAAACAAGGAACTGAAATAAGCCTCCCAACTACTTAACAACTTCAGCACTTAACAACTCCACATGAGATATGGCTTTCAAGATGCCAAAATAGGTCTTGCAATTACTGAGTAGTTTTATCAGAGAAAAAGAACAAGAGAAAACTGAGGAAGATGAAGAAACAATGAGACTCAGAGAGGTAGAAAGGAAACACAGATCACCTCTCTGTTTTGAAGGTCTGCTTTGAAGAGTTCCAGGGTCAGCCCACAGCACTGGAGAAGGGATGGGGGAGGGATGAGCACTCATCTGGAAGTCTCAGTCATCAACAAGCAAACCACTATGATGACCACAAAGAAGATGAAGAAGGCAACCTCGGAGGTGCTCCTCAGACCTCCCTTTGTGCACACTGGGTTTGCAGCTGCACTCCATCCCATCACAGCCCTCTGGCTGTGACCTTCCAAGCAATTCCTTCTCTCCAGAACAGCCCTATGCTCATATCCATATCTCTCCAATTGAGGGATGAGGGAGTTGTGTGAGACCTTTTCAAAGACATCGTGGAAGTCCACGTAGATGACATCAGTTGCCCTTGGATAACATCAGTTACCCTCAAATGCTCCTTTCTCACCCCAAAGTTCTTCCTTACACACCATGAATTCCTTACCAGCAGTTGAGAACCTCCAATTATTCCCAAGTGACTCCAAAATTCCATCACCATTCTTCTGGGACAGACCAAATTGCCCCACTCCAACACAAAGATCTACAAAACCAGAGCGGTGCATGGCCATGCTTACACACAACACATGTGCAAGCTACTTTAGTGCACAAAAACGTGTATGCTGGGTGCACAATGAACATCACCAATGCCAATTGCAAGGTGTGTTGTGTGTGCTCACCATCACGTGCACTGCATGAATATGATACATACACATTACACGTGTGTCTGCTGTCACATGGGCAACAGAGATGTACGTACACGTGTATCACAAACCTACTAGCGCGCCTCCATGTCTGTATGCAAAATGTCATGTTGTCACAGAGTTATCTAGATAAATCTGTGCCCGTGACAGCGGGACAGTAGGCTTGTGGGCCCTCTGGCTACCCCTCCCCCCCCCAAAAAAAACGGAGCAGCGGCAACAATCTAAGGAGGAGAACTTATTTTACTAACTATGATGTCGGTATGCAAGATGACACGATATAATACAATCTAATTGAAAGTAAAGGTAATAAATCAAATGAAATAAGAAAGAGAGAGAGAAAGAGAGAGAGAGAGTGAGAGTGAGAGAGCTTCCGAAACCGAAAGCCCAACTTGATGAAGGCGCATGGCTTGGAAAGCACACCCACTCCTCTCCCTGCCAGCAACTGAAAGCGAAATGCTGTGCGCAACCAGATGACGTATCTTCCGTGATGTATCTTCCTTCTCTGACCGTGAGGTCTGCTGGGATACGTACTTCTTCTTCTCTTTTGTCCATGATGTTATGATGTGGAATACCAATAGCAAAATTACAAAGCCATGACAAGCCCCTAAATCTCCATCCAACCTCTGATCTCTACAGCCAGACGCAATCTCAACATCCACGCCCCCAAGACTCCATTCAGCCACCAAATCCATCATTCATACCGTAATACCCGATCTACACCAAAACCTCCATCCACCCCAAAATCCTCCACTCAGACCCAAAGCCTCCAACCAACCCAACATTTCGATCCAGCCCCAAACCTCCATCGAGAAGACTGCAGATCTTTCATGAAGCTGCCAGATCTCCCTGTGGTCCCAAAAGGTCTCCATCCAGCCCCCCCACAATCCTCCATCTGGACTCCATAATCTCCACTGAGCTCACAAACTCTCCAGCATTTCCCCTTCCACCACCAAAAGGGGGAAGTCAGCTCTCCTGCCATTCCCCTCACTGCTGCTCCCACACACAGCCCTCCCACACACAAACTTCCTCTTCTCCCCCACTTTCTGGAAAACCCCACAACCCCTCTGTCCTGTTCCCAACCGTCACCCAAAGGCATTTTCCCTCCTCACCACACATCCTGCCCCAAAACCACTGTGGGATGGGGGCTAGTTTGACTTGTGGAGATGGAGATGCGCCGTGGGGAGCACACGGTAAGGACACGCGTGTGCTGTGGGGACAGATGTGGTGCAGGCACGGAGCACGTGTTGATGACATGCATGTGCTGTGCAGGCACACGTGTAGTGCAGACCCCGGGAGCACATGCTAAGGACACACATGAGCAGCAGTGTGTACAGCTGGTGGTGCACACATACAGCATCACACAGACACACACAGAGGCACAGAGTTCAGCATGTCCTACACGTGTTTGTACACCTGATGTGCACATGGGATGGTGCACACCCGTTTAATACACATCCACGTGTTCACACGCACAGGTACATGGCTGTAATTCACACGTGATGGTGAGCACACCGAGCACACTGGCACTGTGCACCCTTGAAGTCCATGTGTGCACACAACACACCCGTGTTTGCGTACACATCAGGGGGCATCAGCGGGGTCCCCGCGTGCCCACCTCGGCGTAGATAATGGGGGGTTCAGGGGTGGTAGAAGAGGCGGGGGGGTGGGTGCTGGGTGTCACAGCTTGCAGCTGGGCGTAGGTCAGACCCTCGCTGTCACCGGGGAACACCTGGGGACACAGGGACAGCAGTGTGACCATGGAATCCCAACATCCCAACTGAGGGGATGATGGCATTGTGTAACGGGTGGAGGGCTGTCCAGGAGAAGGGGGTTGGGATTATGGGGTGGTGTAGATTTTGGGAATCTGTGGCTGTGGCACTGGGGTTCCCTGTGGGTGGTGTTTGGGGTCACATTATCGTTTGAGCGTGCCCATTGAGTCTGGGGATGTTTAAGGCTTGGAGCATGCGAGGGGGCTTCGGTTTGGGTTGTGGGGCATCCCCATGGTGGAGATTTGGAGGTCCCCATGGGCTGGATTTGGCGGTGCACACAAAGTCATGGGAAGGCATAAAAGGGAGGGGGATCCTTGGGGTCCCCACAGGCAGGGTTTGGGGTTTACTGGTGAGGTCTGGGGTAGGGGCCATGGGACAGGTTGAGGTAAGGGGTCCCCTGACCCAGACACTGACCTGGAACTGCACGGCCTCGGGGCTTCTGGAGGTGGCACCTGAGTCATAAACGGGTGGGGAGAAGGGTGGGATTATGGAGGGCCCAAACAACACCAGTGGGGATCTATAGGGGATCTATGGGGGATCAAAGCCATTAAACCCCTTCCCCACCAGGCCTCTCATCTCTCTGCATTTGTCATCTCTGGGCAACGAGGAGGACAGAGATAGTGAGGATGATGATGAAGACAATGGCAGCAACCCAGCGCCCCACCACTACTGCCACCAGGTCCCTGCTGGCACCCCCATTGTCACCTGTGGGGTCAAAGTGTTTTAGGTTTCCTCGTACACAGCCCCCACCACAGTGGATGAGGGTTGCAGTGACACTGTCAGTCATGGGTGAGAAGGGGAGAACGAAATGGGGGCTCAGACCTACGTGGTGGTGCAGGTCTGGGAATCACTTCCAGGGTTACATTATCCCCAAGGGGTGAGAACAGAAGGTAGGAGCCCCCTACGCGGTAGGAGCACCTATAGGTGCCAGAGTCAGCTGGGGTCACCCCAAAGAGGGTGAAGGTGGCAGTGCCCCCATCATCGGGTTCCTGGTGCTGGATAGGGGCTGAGTGCCCATCCTTGTGCAGGAGGAAGGTGGCCCCATACTTCTTGTTCCAGCACTGGATGGTGATGTTGCTCCCCATTTCCACATGCTCTTTGGGGCTCAGGGAAATGCTGGGTGGGGGATAGCTGTGATCTGAGCAGAGAGAGGTAACAGAGATGGAACACAGTCCTGTGGGATCAGCCCAGGGCCATCTGCTTTCCCCAGTGCCCTCACCTGTCACCACCAGCTCCACGGGGTCACTCTTCTGTGATGTCCCTGCTGGCTCCAACCCCTGGTACTGGCACTGATATCTCACTGCATCTGCCTGCTTTATTCCAGCCAAGGAGAACTCAGCCATGTCCTGTACCTTGTCCTTCTGCTCAATGTATGTTGGATTATCGTACTGATAGAGTCGGACCCAGGCAGATGGCCGGGGCAGGTGGCAGCGCAGGGTGACATTGTCCCCCAGGGACACCCCCTGGCTGGGGTGCAGCGACAGGGAGGGTCGGGGCACTAGGACAGGGGACAGCAGTCAGCCTTGTCCCTGCACACCCTCCTGGGCCCCTTTGCTGGCCCCCTGCCCACACTCCCCTGCCTCCGTCCCCATTTTCCCCTCTCCCCCTGTCCCCATACTCACATTGCTGTGCCCTGGTCGCTGCCACCAGCCACCAACCTGCAAGGGACACGGTCCTGGTCCCACACAGGGCCACCAACCCCCATGGCAACACATCCCCATGGTCACTCACCGAAGATGAGGGCCACCGCCATTGGTGCCATGAGGCAGGAGCAGCTTGGGGACAGTGAGACTGCAGCAGAGAAAGGAAGTGGCCGGAAAGCTGCTTTCGGTTTCCAAAGGAGAAGGTGTGACATGATGTCACCTCCTCAGTATTGCAGATGCAGTCCCCAAGGGGTGGTGTGTTTGGAAATCCAACAAGGGCTGACATACATGGAGCTGGAATTGCAGTCCCTTTTGGGATGCCCCACACAGCCTGTCACCTCTCAGCTGTCACACGCTGCCAGTGTGTAGCAATGCGTGGTGTTATCTAAGGGGATGCCAAACACAGGACATGTGGCTCCAATTTGGAAGGGAAGGGAAGGGAAGGGAAGGGAAGGGAAGGGAAGGGAAGGGAAGGGAAGGGAAGGGAAGGGAAGGGAAGGGAAGGGAAGGGAAGGGAAGGGAAGGGAAGGGAAGGGAAGGGAAGGGAAGGGAAGGGAAGGGGAGTAGAGGGGAGGGGAGGGGAGGGGAGAGGAGAGGAGAGGAGAGGAGAGGAGAGGAGAGGAGAGGAGAGGAGAGGAGAGGAGAGGAGAGGAGAGGAGAGGAGAGGAGAGGAGAGGAGAGGAGAGGAGAGGAGAGGAGAGGAGAGGAGAGGAGAGGAGAGGAGAGGAGAGGAGAGGAGAGGAGGGGGAAGGAGGGGAGGGGGAAGGAGGGGAGGGGGAAGGAGGGGAGGGGGAAGGAGGGGGAAGGAGGGGATGGGAAAGTAGGGGAAAGGAGGGGAAAGGAGGGGAAAGGAGGGGAAAGGGAAGGGAAAAACTTTGCTCTCTTTTCACTGTCAGGAAGACTCCCAGACTACAGTAACCTTGGTCCTCACCCTCAGTAAGCCCAATACCAGCACCACCGGCTGAGGAGATTCTGCACACACATTCGGTCTCAGTTTCTCCATTGAGATTCCTTCCAGCTTGATGGCAATGGGCTCTTTTTTGTGGTCATCCCCAGGGGCTCCCCATCCTCATTTTGATAGTCTTTTTTGGTGAAAGGGTGAAACTGAGGGGCAGCTTTATCATCACATCTAGATTTTGTATCTCCCATTTCCTGCCATGGGCAGTAGCAGGCCACTTCCTAGCAACACACACCTACCTGTTCCCTCGCAGGTCTGCCACAGTCGGACACCACATCCTCCCCCTCCAGGTCAGCAACAGTTATCTGTAATTGATGCTCTCTCACAAAGGCCTCATGCAGATGGTTCTGCAAACTGTGCTGTGCTATCCGTGCATGCAAGCACACCTTTGGCTCAACTTCCAGTTCAGCTTGCAAACTCCTTATCACCGCTCTCAGTGACTCAGTTCATCACTCAATTTGGTGCACAACACATCTGTCTTCCTGCACTGCTATCACTGTGGCACCTCAAACTCCACAGACAATGGCCACGCCTTCAGCAGATCTCAATCAACGTACTTCTGACAAGTCCTGTATTCGTTCTGCACTCTCCATCAGGCTGAACTCGTGTAGACGTGAACAACATCCACAGAGCTCCTTCTTTGCTCATTCTCATCTCTTCAGGATTACTAGGACCACATAAAACTTCCCATAGCCCCATATCACGCTTCATAGCCCCATAACTCTTCCCACTGCCCCATATCATGCCCTGTAGCTCCACATCCAACCCCATATCCTCATTGCCTGTCCCATTCCCCCAGAAATTGACATATTACCCCACGGCCCCATTTGTGCCCCATAGCCCTGCCTCATAGCCCCATGACTCCACAGTCCAACCCATAGCTCTGCTATCACCCCTTAGCTCATCCTATAGCCCCAGTTTGATACCATGGCCCATCCGGTAGCCCCGGTATGACCCCCTAGCCTGCCCTACAGCTCTGTGCCCTTGGCCCCACAGCCTTCCTCTCGCCATGCTTGTCCTCACCATCTACGCGCTGACCTTCGCCATGGGATTTCCTGCCAACGTCTTCACCTTCCTCACCCTCCTCATCAAAATCCGGTGTCACCGTCCTCATTCCCACCTCACCGCTGCCAACCTCCTCCTCCTCCACCTCACCACCGCCGACCTTCTCCTCCTCCTCTTCCTCCCCTTCAAGATGGCTGAGGCAGCTGCCAAGATGCTGTGGCCCTTCCCCACAGTGCTCTGCCCCATAGCAAACTTCTGCTTCTACTCCAGCATCTACCTCAGCACTCTCTTTATGGCTGCCCTCAGTGTGGAGCGCTACTTTGGGGTCGTGTTCCCACACTGCTACAACTGGCGCCGGAGGTTATTGCGGACGATGGCTGCCAGTGCCGTCCTTTGGGTGATGGCATTGTCCCACTGTTCCATCATCTTTGTGGCAGAATATCACAGAGAGTTTGGTGTCAATGGGCCTGAGGCTGATGGGAAAGGCGGTTTGGGGGTGAATGGGACCAAGACCTGGGAATCCGGGATGGAGAACCCCAGTCATGTTGACCCCACTGGGCTGAAGATGGGCATCTCCCATTGCTTAGAAGTCAATGGGTTTGACCGTGGGGGATTTGGGTTGACCAAACCTGATGGCTTTCACACCAATGTCCCCAACACCTCCACTGCTGACGTCACCATCCCCAGTGGCTTGAAGATCCCCGGTGCCGACATCTACAGGATCTCCAGCCCCAACACCAACCTCAACAACTCCAGCTTCAAATCCTCGGCCTGCACAACCCCAAACACACCCCACATCCCCACCACCACCCTGTGGACTTCCCAGAATCCCTCTGAGACTCAGCGCCACCGGGGCTACCACTGCTACGATGACTTCTCCCAAACCCAGCTGCAATTCGTCCTCCCGCTGTGCCTCGAGCTCTTCCTCATCCTCTTCCTCATCCCCTCTGCCATCACCATGTTCTGCTACATCCACCTCATCCATGCCCTCCTCACTCAACCCCACATCCCACTGCAGAAGAAGTACCGCACTGTGGGGCTGGCTGTGGTCACCATGGTCAACTTTGGGGTCTGCTTTGGACCCTACAACATCTCGCATGTGGTGGGCTTTGTGCAGCAGCGCAGCCCTGAGTGGAGGCCCTACGCTCTGCTCCTCACCACCCTCAGCGCCGCAATCGACCCCTTCATCTTCTATTGCTCCTCCAGTGCTGTGCGGAGGGCGGTCAGTGGGATGGTGGGAGCAATTCGGGGCACAATGTGTGGGTTTTGGGGTTGGTGTTGGCGGAGACAATGTGCCCCAACCTGGAGGAGGTTATGGGGTAAATGAGGTTGTTGTGATTGGAGTGGGTTTAATGGGGTAGGAGGTCAGAAATGGGGATGGGTCCAGATTCCTTGTGGTCAGCGTGGTCCCGCAGACGTGTCCAATGTTTGTGGGTCAACCAATTCTTGCTCAGTGTATCGTTGTCCCATGGGGTTGGGGTCAGCATGGAAACATGGTAGAGATCACTGGGGTCAATGAGATCCCATTGATGTGACCAGTGTGGTCAATGCAGAATCGTGAGTGTGACTTAATGTTGTCCCCAATGTCCAGTGGGGTTGGGATCAATGTGGACCAAAGTATCAGTGTGGACCCAGCGTTGCTTCACCCCCACTGTCCCCAATTCCTTCCATGTCCCCCGTGTCTGCAGTGTTCTCAGTATCCAGCAATGTCCGCAGTTCCTCCAATGTCCCCAGTGTCCCCAGTGCCCTCAGTGCCCTCAGTGCCCCCAGTATTCCCAGTGTCCTGACAGCTGGCAATAACTTCAGGGCCATCAGCACTTCATGGAGATCCCTCAGCACACGGCCCCTCTCTCCAGGCAAGGCGGCTGTTCCCAGATCAGAGGACATCTGCGGCCTCAAAGCAGAGTCCCAGCAGCCCACCGCCATCAGGATGTGCCCTGTACCCTGTAGGGCTGATCAGAGGTGCTATAACAAGGCAGAAGTGCTAATTAAAACCTATTCAGCAGCCATGTATTTGTCTGTCACTTCCTGGTCTCGTGGCAGTGACAGCCTGGCACAGCAGTTGGCGCAGCAGTTGGTGTGGGCCGGGCGAGCAGGAGGGCAGAGCATCGCTCCCCACTGCGGAGATCAGCTCACCCATCAGCTGCCTCCCAAACAACACATCTGGATGCGGTCTCTACGAGGCTGAAAGCTCTTGCCCAAAATCAATGCAGCTCTCCAAAGTGTGCACCCACAGAACGTGCCCATGCAGGTCTGCAGCAGCTGGAAGTGCCTGAGCCTGCACCCAGGTCATTGCCTAGGGCAAGGTGGTCAGCTCCACGCCTCCAGACCCCCTTCAGATAAAAGGAGAGAAGGGTGGCTGTCGTAGGGGACTCCTTCTGAGAGGAACAGAGGCTCTGACACATCAGCCAGACTACCCGTAGGGAAGTGTGCTGCCCTCCTGGGGCCCTGCTCAGGGACATCACCAGGACACTCCCTGCTCCGGTTCACCCCTCTGGCTGTTCTCCCTTACTGATGGGTCAGGCCGGCAGTGATGCAGTCACTGAGAGAAGGCTGAGGGCCATGCAAAGGGTGTTCAGGGCACTGGGGTGGTCAGTGGGCAGAGTGGGAGTACAGGTGGAGTTCTCCTCTGTCCCCTCAGTGGCAGCGAGGGATGCTGAGAAGACTGGGAGAGCTCATCTGATAAATGCGTGGCTGAGAGGTCGGTGCCACGGCAGG
Source organism: Gallus gallus (assembly GCF_016699485.2). Taxonomy (NCBI): domain Eukaryota; kingdom Metazoa; phylum Chordata; class Aves; order Galliformes; family Phasianidae; genus Gallus; species Gallus gallus. Next base: position 2,210,715 of record NC_052562.1, on the reverse strand, counting down.
AATTCTGTTTTTTCTGACCACGGGGCGGTGTACTCTGTGCTGGGCTGATGGCTGCAGGTGGATCCCAGCTGTGTGAAGGGCGAAGCGGATCTCAGACCAGGAGCTGTTGGGGCTCACTGACAGGGCTTTAAACTGGCAGCCTTTTGGGGACAGCATGAGACATGGAGGGGTGACAGTCTGTGTGGGACGCCCCAACTGGGGATGTGTGCAGTGCTCTGTGTGTGTCACCACTGGGTGCCCTCAGTACCACCACCCACTTGGGGACCACAAATACCACATGAGGAGACGACATCACAGCACGCTGTCCACAAGAGGAACTGACAGCAGCTCTTTGGCCACTTCTTTTCTCTGCTGCAGACTCGCTGTCCCCAAGCTGCTCCTGCCTTATGGCACCAATGGTGTTGGCCCTCATCCTCGGTGAGTGACAATGGGGACATGGTGCCACGGGGGTGGGTGGCCCTGTGTGGGACCAGGACCGTGTCCCTTGCAGGTTGGTGGCTGGTGGCAGCGAGCAGGGCACAGCAACATGAGTATGGGGACAGAGGGAGGGGAGCGTGGTCATGGGGCCAGCAGAGGGGCCCAGGATGGTGTGCAGGGACAAGGCTGACTGCTGTCCCCTGTCCTAGTGCCCCGACCCTCCCTGTCACTGCACCCCAGCCAGGGCTTGTCCCCGGGGGACACTGTCACCCTGCGATGCCACCTGCCCCAGTCGGCTGCACAAGTTGAGCTCTACCAGGATGGACTTTTGGGATCCTACAAGGACATGGACAAGCATCAGGTCATGGCTGAGTTCTCCTTGGTTTGTGTAAAGCTGGAAGATGCAATGAAGTATTGGTGCCAGTACCGGGTTTTGGAGCCACCGGGAGTATCAGAGAAGAGTGTCCCCATCGAATTGGTGGTGACAGGTGAGGGTTATGGGGCAAGCAGATGGGCCTGGGCATTCTCCACAGGGCCATGTCCTATCTCTGTTATCTCCCTGCATTCAGATCATCGATATTCCCCACCTAACATTTCCATCAGCCACGAAAAAATTGTGGAAGTGGGGACCAATGTCACCATCCAGTGCTGCAATCAGGGCTATGGGGGCATCATCTTCTTGCACAAGGATGGGCACTCAGTCCCTGTCCAGCACCAGGACCCCCGTGGCGGGGGCACAGCCACCTTCATCCTTGTTGCGGTGACCTCAGCTGACAGTGGCACCTACAGGTGCTCCTATCACCCCAAGGCCTCCCTCTTTGTGTCCTCACCCCTTGGGGACAGCGTGATGCTGGAGGTGACACCCACACCTGCACCCCCAGGTAGGTCTGAGCCCCCCATTTAGGTGTCCCTGGTGTCACTCATTTTTGGCCGTGTCACTGCATCCCATCCTCATTGTGGTGATGGGGACATGCACACTCCTGCACTCCACAGGTGATGAGAGGAGGTCTCGTGGGAACCTGGTGGTGGCAGTGGTGAGGGGCTGCACTGATGCCCTCACCTTTGGCCTCGGCATCTTCTTTGTCATCGATGCCCAAAGCCTCTGGATATGGAGAGATGTGAGGACTGGTAGGGAAAGTCTTAAATGGTTTTGATCTCCTATAGATCTTCCCAGTTGTCCCCTTCCTTCTTTTTCCATTCTCCTGTAGAATCCACCAGGTGTGCCATTCAATCCACCGTAGGTTGCCCAACGATTCCCCCGAGTGTCCCCTGCCCCCATTCCAAACCCTATATATTCCCCCACATATCCTTCTGTTTCCCCTTCCAGCACCTATAGTTTACCCCCGTCATCTCGTGCACTGATGTCCATTCCCCACTGATCCCCTGTAAATTCACTCAAGTATCACCTGACTCCCCTTCCATTCCTTCCATATCCCCACATGCCCTACAAGTGTCACTTCCCCTTCATCCTCCATAATCCCAACCCTATTCCCCTCCTCTTTTGACACAGGGGCTGACACAAAAATCCCCAAGGACATGCAGTTCCAGGTAAGGGCCTGGGTGAGGGATCCAAAATCCCAACCTGTCCCTTGGACACCCCACACTCCAATTGAACCCTCCACCTCATATGGCTTACTCTACGCTTATGTGCACCCCCAGATCCTGGCTGTGGGGAAGTGCAAATCTGTATTGTGGAGACCCACCTAGGCCCCAGACCAATGCTTTTGGAGTCCCTGGGGATCTCCCAGCCATAAACACCCCCCTGACAGTGTGGGTAACCCCAAACCATGTAGTGGGACCCCAAAAAGCCACACATAGGATCTCCCAATTTTGGACCAATGGGACCCCAAATCAAAGCCCCCCCAGATCCCCAAGTGCACCATATTTCACCACCAGCTCGCACTTACAACAGAGCTGTCCCTCCTCACTGCTATCCTGAGGAGCCCCACTGTCTCCATCTGACCCCTGGTGACAGTGAGGGACTGACCTGTGCCGACCAGGAGATCCCATCCCATGGGGGCACCCACCACTCCACAGACCCCAGATACCGATGCTAACGTGGGTGCTGGAAGACCCCATTAAGGCCTCCCTCCCAGGTGTCTCATTTTTGGGGTGCACTGTGTGGGAGAGACCCCAGTTCCCTGTTGTGGGTTCTTTGACACCCTCTTCCCCCTCAGTGATTCCCAGATCTCACTAAATCTAACCCCCACAAGTCACTCCACACAAGTGCAGTGGAACAACAAAACCCATTTTCTGACAGGTTTTCTTTGCTTGCTACCTCTCAAACATTTGCAAGACAAGGCTCTTGTCGTAAGAGCAGAGACTGCAAAGCACGAGATGCAGTGAGATAACCAGACAGCCTTTGTGTGTCCACCAATGGCACTGCTTCACCACAAGCACCTTTCTGGTACAAACACGTTCTGACCAATGTGGCATTGTGAACTTACTTCTTTACAACCTTGTGATGCTGCATCTGCCCAAAAGCAGACACAAAGGGATGCCCAGAGAAGCTGCATTTCTTGCTGTCTCCTTTTGGCCAGGTGGAGACTTCAAGCTTTGGATGAGTGATCTCATCCCCCCTTCTGCTCCAGCACTGCAGCTCCTCAAAACGGACCACGATTGCTTTTCTCCCTCCATCTCTCTCTCACTTACGTTCCTTCTCTGCTTCTCTCCATTTCCTCTCATTCTTTCATTTTCTTTCTCTCCCTCATTTACTTCCCGGTCATCTTTACTCTTCTCCTGCAGCAGCCATAACCTCAATTTCCCTGGCGGTAGCAGAGAAGGCAATAACACCAGTGCCAAAGTATTCTTTCTCTGTATTGCACATTCATTGTTACTTATTGTAAGTCCCCTAATTTCAGTGCAGGGCAGTTGATTGGCTGATGGTGGACAGTTCAATAAATTGTCTTCTGTTGTTCCTCTGAGTCACTGTCTGACGCTGTTGCCCTGGAGAGCCCAGGCAAGCACGGACTGCCCTACTGGGGCACTGTGCAGAGAGTGTGGCATGCGCTGAGGGACAGCATGCCAGGGGACACACTCACAGCCCTTTGGGACAGTGTGTGACAGCCCAGGGTGGAGAGCGTGTGGGGCACCTCAACAGTCACAGTGTGCAGTGTGCACCTCTCCAGTTGTCCCACCCCAGAGGGACCCCCCAGTGCAACCACCCCTATGGGCTAATATCGCCTCATCAGGAGGTGACATCACATCATCCTGACTAAAAACAGGAACTGACAGCAGCTCTCCGGCCGCTCCCTGTCCCCACTGCAGTCTCGCTGTCCCCAGGCTGCTCCTGCCTCATGGCACCAATGGCAGTGGCTCTGTGAGAGGTAGATTGTGTTTTTTGCAGAGCAAATTTCCAGTATTTCTGCATGTAGCCCAGGATAAGATGCCTTTCCCAAAGAAAGTTGCTGAGCAGAGTAAAGTTGAGAGTGGGGAGTTACGACCTAGGTAGAATTGGCACAGGCACTAGGGTAAAGGTGAGAGTCAAAACGAGTGACAGTATTGTCCTCGTATCGCTATAAAAAGTCCAGAACATACCCAAAGACAATGGGTTGGTAACAGACTTGGTATGGAAGTGTAACAGAGCTCTGGAAGTGTAACATAGCTTTGGAAGTGTAATGTAGCTATGGAAGTGTAACATAGCAACAGCGTCAGAAGACTGAGCCTGAGATGCTCAACCAATGAGTGCCAGGAGAGGATTTACCTGTGTCTGACCCAGGGTGCATAACGGAATGGATTTCACCTACTGGTTGCATCATTTCTCCCTGATCAGTAGGGGGCATGCGCCCATTACTGCAATACGGAACAAACTGCTCTTCAAAGAGACCTTGGCCTGACTAGAAATTGTTGATCTTGAGCGTGTTTCTCACACGCTTTCCCCTTTTTGATGCAGGTGAACCCCTCAAGAGTTCAAAGGGCAATGAGGCCTGCGTGATGTGACCTCGAATCCCCAACTGTCCCTTCACCCCTTGTCACGGAGTTATCTAGATAGATCTGTGCCCGTCACAGGGGGGCAGTAGGCTCGCGGGCCTCCCTGGCTTCCCGAGAAAATAAAAACGGAGCAGCAGCAACGATCTAAGAAGGAGAACTTATTTTACTACCTACGAT
>NC_052562.1:2196191-2201191 GCF_016699485.2 Gallus gallus | reverse complement strand
TAAAATAAAAGGCAGAGGTCCACATGCGGTTATCGATTTTAATGAGAATCTATATACTGCAATTATCCAAAACACTGGCATAAAATTATCCCCCAAACACTGGCACTCTTAAGAACTTAAACTTGAGCTTAAACTGTGTGGCTAAATGATATGGAAACAAGGAACTGAAATAAGCCTCCCAACTACTTAACAACTTCAGCACTTAACAACTCCACATGATATATGGCTTTTAAGATGCCAAGATCTTGCAATTACTGAGTAGTTTTATCAGAGAAAAAGAACAAGAGAAAACTGAGGAAGATGAAGAAAGAATGAGACTCAGAGAGGTAGAGAGGAAACAGACAGATCACCTCTCTGTTTTGAAGGTCTGCTTTGAGGAGTTCCAGGGTCAGCCCACAGTGCTGGAGAAGGGATGGGGGAGGGATGAGCACTCATCTGGAGGTCTCAGTCATCAACAAGCAAACCGCAATGATGACCACAAAGAAGATGAAGAAGACAACCTCGGAGGTGCTCCTCAGACATCCCTTTGTGCACACTGGGTTTGCAGCTGCACTCCATCCCATCACAGCCCTCTGGCTGTGACCTTCCAACCAATTCCTTCTCTCCAGAACAGCCAAATGCTCATATCCATATCTCTCCAATTGAGGGATGAGGGAGTTGTGTGAGACCTTGTCCAAGACATCGTGGAAGTCCATGTAGATGACATCAGTTGCCCTTGGATAACATCAGTTACCCTCAAATGCTCCTTTCTCACCCCAAAGTTCTTCCTTACGCACCATGAATTCCTTACCAGCAGTTGAGAACCTCCAATTATTCCCAAGTGACTCCAAAATTCCATCACCATTCTTCTGGGACAGACCAAATTGCCCCACTCCAACACAAAGATCTACAAAACCAGAGCAGTGCATGGCCATGCTTACACACAACACATGTGCAAGCTACTTTAGTGCACAAAAACGTGTATGCTGGGTGCACAATGAACATCACCAATGCCAATTGCAAGGGTGTTGTGTGTGCTCACCATCATGTGCACTGCATGAATATGATACATACACATTACACGTGTGTCTGCTGTCACATGGGCAACAGAGATGTACGTACATGTGTATCACAAACCTACTAGCGTGCCTCCATGTCTATATGCACGATGTCATGTATACACAAGATATGGGTATACTATAATGCACACCCCTGTTTTTAGCATCTATCCAAACACTGACACTACAAGTGCATACTCGCTGTATGTGTGAGTCCTCAGAGGGTGCCCCATGTCTATGTGGGTGTCACTGTGCCCCCAAAGGTCTGTGCTGCTGTCCCCAGTGGGGATGGCAGAGGAAAGTGCAGTGGGGAAAGAGTGTGTTACCCAAAGTGCGTGGTGACAGCAGGCTGGATGTGCTGGGGATGGCACGTGGCATGCCATGTGGGACAGCCCATTGGAGCCATGTATGCTGTGCCTGGCATCCCATGGGGGACAGAGTGCAAGGCCACATGATGGGGGCTCCTTGGGGACTAGAGAGGTGACAGCCTGCGTGGGGCACAGCAATGGGGGCTCTGTGCAGTGCTCTCTGTTTGTCACTGGGAAACCAAAAGTGCCACTACACATGATGGCTATTTATCACATGAGGTGGAGACTTCATGTCTCCATCCGTCCCCAAAGAGGAAATGAGATTGCCTCTCTGGTCACTCCTTGTCCCCACTGCAATCTCGCTGTCCCCAAGCTGCTCTTACCTCATGGCACCAATGGTGGTGGCCCTCATCCTGGGTGAGTGACAATGGGGACGTGGTGCCACGGGGGTTGGTGGCCCTGTGTGGGACCAGGACCGTGTCCCTTGCAGGTTGGCGTCTGGTGGCAGCAAGCAGGGCACAGCAATGTGAGTATGGGGACAGGGGGAGAATGGGGACAGAGGGAGGGGAGCGTGGGCAGGGGGCCAGCAGAAGGGCCCAGGAGGGTGTGCAGGGACAAGGCTGACTGTTGTCCCCTGTCCTAGTGCCCCGACCCTCCCTGTCACTGCACCCCAGCCAGGGAGTGTCCCTGGCGAACAATGTCACCCTGCGCTGCCACCTGCCCCGGCTGGCTGCCTGGGTCTGGCTGTACCAGGAAAGAGGTTGGTCGTACAACAAGGGGAAGGAGAAGGAGCAGAACGCGGCCGAGTTCTCCTTTGTTAGCACACAGCGGGAACACGCAGGTCGTTATCGGTGTCAGTACCGGGTGTCTTGGTCAGTAGGGGCATCAGAGAAGAGTGACCCCGTGGAGCTGGTGCTGACAGGTGAGGACACTGGGGACAGTGGATGGCTCTGGCTGCTCCCCACAGGACCATGTCCCACTGCTGTCCCCTCCCTCATGCAGATCACAGTTATTCCCCACCCAGCATTTCCATTCACCCCGAGCAATGTGTGGAGATGGGGACCAACATCACCATCCGCTGCTGGAACAAGGACTACGGGGCCGCCTTCCTCCTGCACAAGGATGGGAGCTCAGACCCTCTCCAGCGCCAGGACCCCAGTGGTGGAGGTGCTGCAAACTTTACTCTCCTGGTGGTGACCCCAGCTGACAGTGGCACCTACAGGTGCTCCTATCGCCCCAGGGGTTACCCCTTTGTGTCCTCACCCCTTGGGGACAGCGTGATGCTGGAGGTGACAACCACAGCTGCACCCTTAGGTGGGTCTGAGCCCCCCCATTTGCATGCCCCCCATCATGGATGGGTGGCTGTGTCTCTGCATCCAGTCTGCATGGGGGTTGTGGCTGGCAATAGGGACACCCAAACACCTGGACCCCACAGGTGCCGAGGAGCAGTCCCGGGCCAATCTGGTGATGGCACTGGTGAGGGGCTTTGTGGCTGCACTCGTCTTTGGCCTCGGAGTCTTCTTTGTCATCGATGCCCGCAGCCTCTGGATACGGAGAGATGACAACTGTGGTGAGCAAGTTTAAATGTCTACCATCCACTACTGATTCCTGCAGTGTCCCCCACCTGCCCTTCTATCCTGTATAGACCCCCCCAGGTGTCCCTTGCCTTCCCTTTCATCCCCTGTCAATTCCCGATTGTGCTCCTGGAGTGTGACTCAAGGTCACCCCATAACCCACTTTCTGACACAGGAGCCCCCCCATAATGCACGAGGCTGTGAAGTTCCTGATTATTGTCTGGGTCACAAACCCCATCTCCCAACTTTCCCTGTGGGGCCTCACCAAAACTCACCAGGGAAACCCAAACCCTGCTCAGAATTACCCCTCGGCACCAACAGCCCCATATGACTCACCATACCTTTATATGCCTCCCAAATCCAGCCCATGGGGAACCCAAAATCTGCATTGGGGGGAATCCCTAGACACAAAATCTCAGCTTCGAGACCCATCGGAGCCCTCCAGGCCCTAAGTACACCACAGATCCCATAGTGCACCCACAAACCCACTAGAAGGTACCCCAAAAACCACACATATGGGACCCCAATCTATGACCCACAGGGATGACAAATCTAATCCGCTATGGTCCCACAATCCCTTAACACTCCAGACCCCGTGGGCACCCCCAAACCACAGCAGGACCTCCAACCATCCCCCCCTTGGGATCCCCAAATAGAAGGACCGCACAGTTCCAGACCCTCCCTCTTGAACACCACTCCCAAATACCAACACAATCGGTCCCTCTCCAAAGCATGTGGGAGACCCCCATGGTGGCACCCCGCTGTTCCCCTGTGTCTCCAGGTGCCCCCCCAGTGACAGTGACCGTCTGACCTACGCCGAGATTCGTGCAGTGACCCCTGCTGATACCCCCACACCCGCAGTACTTCATTTTTAAGGTGTTTTTTAAGGGACACACCCCAAATTCCCGACTTGGAGCTCTATGATGCTGTAATCACATCCTTACACCCCTAAATCCCAAGAAAACAAACATCCCCAAATCCTCACCTGTGCAGCTCATCTCATTCCCAGGCCCACCAAATTCCTGAATTCTCCTTTCTTCCTCATTTTCTTCCCAGTACTCTGTTACACTTCTTCTGCAGCAGCCATAACCTCAGTTTTCCAGAAGGTAGCAGAGAAGGCAATAACACCAGTGTAAAATTATCCTTTATCCCTGTCGCTCATTCATTGTTACTAGGACATCCCCTAATTTTGTTGCAGCGCAGTTGATTGGCTGATGGTGGACAGTTCATTAAATGGTCTTCTGTTGTTCCTCAGAGTCACTGTCTGACGCTGTTGCCCTGGAGAGCCCAGGCAAGCACGGACAGCCCTACTGGGGCACTGTGCAGAGAGTGTGGCGTGCGTTGGGGGACACCATGCCGGGCGACACACTCACAGCCCTCTGGGGACAGTGTGTGACACCCCAGGGTTGAGAGAGTGTGGGGCGCCTCAACAGTCACAGTGTGCAGAGTGCACCAATCCAGTTGTCCCACCCCAGAGGGACCCAGAGTGCAACCACCCCTATGGGCTAATATTGCCACATCAGGAGGTGACATCACATCATCCTGACCAGAAAGGATAACTGACAGCAGCTGTCTGGCCACTCTGTGTCCCCACTGCAGTCTCGCTGTCCCCAGGCTGCTCCTGCCTCATGGCACCAATGACGGTGGCCCTTATCCTGGGTGAGTGACAAAGGGGACGTGGTGCCACAGGGGTTGGTGGCCCTGTGTGGGACCAGGGCCGTGTCCCTTGCAGGTTGGAGGTTGGTGGCTACGAGGAGGGCACAGCAACGTGAGTATGGGGACAGGGGGAGAATGGGGACGGAGGGAGGGGAGCGTGGTCAGTGGAAAAGCAGAGCAGGCCCAGGAGGGTGTGCAGGGACAAGGCTGACTGCTGTCCCCTGTCCTAGTGCCCCGACCCTCCCTGTCGCTGCACCCCAGCCAGGGGGTGTCGCTGGGGAACAATGTCACCCTGCGCTGCCACCTGCCCCGCATGGCTGCCTGGGTCCAGCTCTTGTTCAATGGAACTCTGAGATTTAACAAGGAAAAAGACAAGGAGCAGGATGCAGCTGAGTTCTCCTTTGCTGTCACAAACCTGGAGGACG